>NC_092168.1:48356425-48396425 GCF_045791955.1 Oncorhynchus clarkii lewisi | reverse complement strand
CCAAATCATGAGAAAACAAAAAGATAATTACTTTCTCTCTCTCTCTCTGTCTCTCTCTGTCTCTCTCTCTCTCTCTCTCTCTCTCTCTCTCTGACTCAGTGACTGACATTCAAATAATCTCCTCCACCAATCGACTCTCTCTCTCTATGTATGCATATGCTGTGAGGTAGCAATTGAGCCTGGGGTCGAGGTTAGACAGTGGGGTTTCTGGCGTAGGATGGAGTGATTGATTAAGAACTGAAACCTGTGGATGGGGGAGGGGATGATGCTTTCACACAGAGCAGAGTAAAGAGAGCTTCTGACAGCTGCCGGGACACACTGTACTGATCTCCTACATTATTATCTTCCAGTGGCTATACAGTCAGACAGATACAAATATAGTGGCAGACACAGACACCTGAATGCTCCCAGCAGACCTGAAATCTTTCAAATACTTCGGGTGATGTTATTGAACCTGCCTGGAGTGAAGGTACAACATAAAACCCAACATATAACCCGATCTTTGGAAACAAAAATGTACAATCGGAATTGCCCTTATTTTCCCTGAGTGGAGCCAAAGCTTTGAGTGTTCATTGTCTCCTTCTCTGTCATGTACCCAGCTAAGGTCTCCTGGTCTCATCCTCTGTCATGTACCCAGCTAAAGTCTCCTGGACTCATCCTCTGTCATGTACCCAGCTAAGGTCTCCTGGTCTCATCCTCTATCATGTACCCAGCTAAGGTCTCCTCGTCTCATCCTCTGTCATGTACCCAGCTAAGGTCTCCTGGACTAATCCTCTGTCATGTACCCAGCTAAGGTCTCCTGGTCTCATCCTCTGTCATGTACCCAGCTAAGGTCTCCTGGTCTCATCCTCTGTCATGTACCCAGCTAAGGTATCCTGGTCTCATCCTCTGTCATGTACCCAGCTAAGGTATCCTGGTCTCATCCTCTGTCATGTACCCAGCTAAGGTCTCCTGGTTTCATCCTCTGTCATGTACCCAGCTAAAGTCTCCTGGTCTCATCCTCTGTCATGTACCCAGCTAAGGTCGCCTGGTCTCATCCTCTGTCATGTACCCAGCTAAGGTCTCCTGGTCTCATCCTCTGTCAGGTATCCAGCTAAGGTCTCCTGGTCTCATCCTCTGTCAGGTACCCAGCTAAGGTCTCCTGGTCTCATCCTCCATCATGTACCCAGCTAAAGTATCCTGGTCTCCTCCATCATGTACCCAACTAAAGTCTCATAGTCTCCTCCATTATGTACCCAGCTAAGATCTCCTGGTCTCCTCCATCATGTACCCAGCTAAAAACTCCTGGTCTCCTCCATCATGTACCCAGCTAAAGTCTCCTGGTCTCCTCCATCATGTACCCAGCTAAGGTCTCCTGGTCTCATCCTCTATCATGTACCCAGCTAAGGTCTCCTGTTCTCATCCTCTATCATGTACCCAGCTAAAGACTCCTGGTCTCCTCCATCATGTACCCAGCTACGGTCTCCTGGTCTCCTCCATCATGTACCTAGCTAAAGACTCCTGGTTTCCTCCATCATGTACCCAGCTAAGGTCTCCTGGTCTCCTCCATCATGTACCCAGCTAAGGTCTCCTGGTCTCATCCTCTATCATGTACCCAGCTAAGGTCTCCTGGTCTCCTCCATCATGTACCCAGCCAATGTCTCCTGGTCTCCTCCATCATGTACCCAGCTAATGTCTCCTGGTCTCCTCCATCATGTACCCAGCTAAAGACTCCCGGTCTCCTCCATCATGTACCCAGCTAAAGTCTCCTGGTCTCCTCCATCATGTACCCAGCTAAAGACTCATAGTCTCCTCCATCATGTACCTAGCTAAAGACTCCTGGTCTCATCCTCTATCATGTACCCAGCTAAGGTCTCCTGGTCTCCTCCATCATGTACCCAGCTAACGTCTCCTGGTCTCATCCTCTATCATGTACCCAGCTAAGGTCTCCTGGTCTCCTCCATCATGTACCCAGCTAAGGTCTCCTGGTCTCCTCCATCATGTACCCAGCTAAGGTCTCCTGGTCTCCTCCATCATGTACCCAGCTAAAGACTCATAGTCTCCTCCATCATGTACCCAGCTAAGGTCTCCTGGTCTCCTCCATCATGTACCCAGCTAAAGACTCATAGTCTCCTCCATCATGTACCCAGCTAAAGTATCCTGGTCTCCTCCATCATGTACCCAGCTAAAGACTCATGGTCTCCTCTATCATGTACCCAGCTAAAGTCTCCTGGTCTCCTCCATCATGTACCCAGCTAAAGACTCATAGTCTCCTCCATCATGTACCTAGCTAAAGACTCCTGGTCTCATCCTCTATCATGTACCCAGCTAAGGTCTCCTGGTCTCCTCCATCATGTACCCAGCTAAGGTCTCCTGGTCTCATCCTCTATCATGTACCCAGCTAAGGTCTCCTGGTCTCCTCCATCATGTACCCAGCTAAGGTCTCCTGGTCTCCCCCATCATGTACCCAGCAAAGGTCTCCTGGTCTCCTCCATCATGTACCCAGCTAAAGACTCATAGTCTCCTCCATCATGTACCCAGCTAAGGTATCCTGGTCTCCTCCATCATGTACCCAGCTAAAGTCTCCTGGTCTCCTCCATCATGTACCCAGCTAAAGTCTCCTGGTCTCCTCCATCATGTACCCAGCTAAAGACTCATGGTCTCCTCTATCATGTACCCAGCTAAAGACTCCTGGTCTCCTCCATCATGTACCCAGCTAAAGTCTCCTGGTCTCCTCCATCATGTACCCAGCTAAGGTCTCCTGGTCTCCTCCATCATGTACCCAGCTAAAGTCTCCTGGTCTCCTCCATCATGTACCCAGCTAAAGACTCCTGGTCTCCTCCATCATGTACCCAGCTAAGGTATCCTGGTCTCCTCCATCATGTACCCAGCTAAAGACTCCTGGTCTCCTCCATCATGTACCCAGCTAAAGTATCCTGGTCACCTCCATCATGTACCCAGCTAAAGTCTCCTGGTCTCCTCCATCATGTACCCAGCTAAAGTCTCCTGATCTCCTCCATCATGTACCCAGCTAAAGACTCATTGTCTCCTCTGTCATGTACCCAGCTAAGGTCGCCTGGTCTCATCCTCTGTCATGTACCCAGCTAAGGTCTCCTGGTCTCATCCTCTGTCAGGTATCCAGCTAAGGTCTCCTGGTCTCATCCTCTGTCAGGTACCCAGCTAAGGTCTCCTGGTCTCATCCTCCATCATGTACCCAGCTAAAATATCCTGGTCTCCTCCATCATGTACCCAACTAAAGTCTCATAGTCTCCTCCATTATGTACCCAGCTAAGATCTCCTGGTCTCCTCTATCATGTACACAGCTAAAAACTCCTGGTCTCCTCCATCATGTACCCAGCTAAAGTCTCCTGGTCTCCTCCATCATGTACCCAGCTAAGGTCTCCTGGTCTCATCCTCTATCATGTACCCAGCTAAGGTCTCCTGTTCTCATCCTCTATCATGTACCCAGCTAAAGACTCCTGGTCTCCTCCATCATGTACCCAGCTACGGTCTCCTGGTCTCCTCCATCATGTACCTAGCTAAAGACTCCTGGTTTCCTCCATCATGTACCCAGCTAAGGTCTCCTGGTCTCCTCCATCATGTACCCAGCTAAGGTCTCCTGGTCTCATCCTCTATCATGTACCCAGCTAAGGTCTCCTGGTCTCCTCCATCATGTACCCAGCCAATGTCTCCTGGTCTCCTCCATCATGTACCCAGCTAATGTCTCTTGGTCTCCTCCATCATGTACCCAGCTAAAGACTCCCGGTCTCCTCCATCATGTACCCAGCTAAAGTCTCCTGGTCTCCTCCATCATGTACCCAGCTAAAGACTCATAGTCTCCTCCATCATGTACCTAGCTAAAGACTCCTGGTCTCATCCTCTATCATGTACCCAGATAAGGTATCCTGGTCTCCTCCATCATGTACCCAGCTAACGTCTCCTGGTCTCATCCTCTATCATGTACCCAGCTAAGGTCTCCTGGTCTCCTCCATCATGTACCCAGCTAAGGTCTCCTGGTCTCCTCCATCATGTACCCAGCTAAGGTCTCCTGGTCTCCTCCATCATGTACCCAGCTAAAGACTCATAGTCTCTTCCATCATGTACCCAGCTAAGGTCTCCTGGTCTCCTCCATCATGTACCCAGCTAAAGACTCATAGTCTCCTCCATCATGTACCCAGCTAAAGTCTCCTGGTCTCCTCCATCATGTACCCAGCTAAAGACTCATGGTCTCCTCTATCATGTACCCAGCTAAAGTCTCCTGGTCTCCTCCATCATGTACCCAGCTAAAGACTCATGGTCTCCTCTATCTTGTACCCAGCTAAAGACTCCTGGTCTCCTCCATCATGTACCCAGCTAAAGTCTCCTGGTCTCCTCCATCATGTACCCAGCTAAGGTCTCCTGGTCTCCTCCATCATGTACCCAGCTAAAGACTCATAGTCTCCTCCATCATGTACCCAGCTAAAGTCTCATGGACACAGACCTATCATTATCATTATATTATCATTAGTCATTATCAACGTGGCGTATGCCAGGATCCTGGCAATGACTCATAGCTCTCCCCTGACAACACACACACACACACACACACACACACACACACACACACACACACACACACACACACACACACACACACACACACACAGAGAGAGAGAGAGAGAGATAAAGGGTGAGAGAGATAAAGAGAGAGAGAGAGAAACAACAGAGATAGTTATTGTCTCAAAAGACAGGGGGACATACCCTGTATATTCAGAGTGTTTGTTCCCTGTATATTCAGGGTGTTTGTCCCCTGTATATTCAGAGTGTTTGTTCCCTGTATATTCAGGGTGTTTGTTCCCTATATATTCAGAGTGTTTGTTCCCTGTATATTCAGAGTGTTTGTCCCCTGTATATTCAGAGTGTTTGTTCCCTGTATATTCAGAGTGTTTGTCCCCTGTATATTCAGAGTGTTTGTTCCCTGTATATTCAGAGTGTTTGTTCCCTGTATATTCAGAGTGTTTGTCCCCTGTATATTCAGAGTGTTTGTTCCCTGTATATTCAGAGTGTTTGTTCCCTGTATATTCAGAGTGTTTGTCCCCTGTATATTCAGAGTGTTTGTTCCCTATATATTCAGAGTGTTTGTCCCCTGTATATTCAGGGAGCCTGTCCCCTGTATATTCAGGGAGCCTGTCCCCTGTATATTCAGGGAGCCTGTCCCCTGTATATTCAGGGTGTTTGTCCCCTGTATATTCAGGGAGCCTGTCCCCTGTATATTCCGAGTGTTTGTTCCCTGTATATTCAGAGTGTTTGTTCCCTGTATATTCAGGGTGTTTGTTCCCTGTATATTCAGAGTGTTTGTCCCCTGTATATTCAGAGTGTTTGTTCCCTGCATATTCAGGGTGTTTGTCCCCTGTATATTCAGAGTGTTTGTTCCCTGTATATTCAGAGTGTTTGTTCCCTGTATATTCAGAGTGTTTGTCCCCTGTATATTCAGAGTGTTTGTTCCCTGTATATTCAGAGTGTTTGTTCCCTGTATATTCAGGGTGTTTGTCGCCTGTATATTCAGAGTGTTTGTCCCCTGTATATTCAGAGTGTTTGTTCCCTGTATATTCAGAGTGTTTGTCTCCTATAAATGCAGGTTATACATTTGATAATTTCGTTTTCAGAGGATGCTTTGAAGAGGTAGATGTACGCTTTTGTTTTTATCCACATTCCCATAATTCTAGATGCACTTCAGCGTACTAAAGAAATTCACAAGATGAAGGCGTAGCCCTGTAGGGCCGCGGCAACCCCTTACGGAAAATGACTTACAACATATTCCACCACTGTCACAGAGAAACAGGGAGATGGAACACAGATTCCATGAAGGACGATTTAGTGATCAATTAAATGCCTGTTGGTGTCAAACAGGGAACTACAGCCATTTAAATGGCTGACTAAATGAGAGAAACACAAAGAAAACAGATCCTTGAACTTTCACCTTTAGAACACCGAGTAACCGTGGTAACTGGCTGAGATGAGCCAGAGACCATTATGACGCCTTGGAGTCAGAATAAGGCTCATTGTGGAACTAAATAGTGTGACGGGGGACGGAGGAGACGGGAGGAGGTAAGGAGAGAGGTAAAAACAGGAGAGTGGAGACCAGGGTTGACGAGATGAGAGAGAATTATTTTTATTTTTTTAAAGGCAGGATAGTATACGATGAACAAGACAAGGCAAACAGCGCCAAACCGTATCCTAGTCGCTCTCCGTGGTCCTGAAACCCATTTAATCTCAAGCAGGTGGAAAGCCATAGCTAAAAACTTTTATTTTGTAATGTGAATATATTTTTTTTTACTTTCTTCACTGTTACCTTTTTTACACAACTTAACTGACAAAAAATATGGCATAGTCGCTTAGTCAAACTAAAACAGCATGAAAATAAATGACGTCGGGGCAAAACGCCTTTAAATCACGGTTTTACAGCTAGCTTACCTTATGTATTTTAGTAAATCAATTGAAAGTCTAGTCGTTAATTGATGTTACAAAAACCTAAACATGTATTTTCTCAAATTCAACCCATGGCCAAAATCATCTTCTCTATCAGATGGATGGCATTACTTCGATGCAATGTAATGACATCGCAGATCTTTGAAGTAAACAGAAAAGACTACATCAATGTCTCTATACTGCGGACTTCATTCCAAACACCACTTCACTACCTCCACAGTGATGTTTCCCTCTACCAGCACGTCTTCTCTTCCACCTCTCCCTCCACTGAAACAACATGCCACTCCACCATCATCTTACCGTATCTGCTTGACATCCCAAGATGGTACAACAGCGTCATGAAAAACAACACTCTCCATAGCCTCGGGCGCTTCATTTTTAGACAGACACCACCTACAAAAGACTGCTACTTTCTGATGTAGGCTTCACGATCCAATTCCGTCCCTTATGACTCTATTCAAATCCCCATGTTATTTCACGGAGCTGCGACCAGACCTATACCCCGCTGGATTCACGCCAGGTAACGGAAACCAAACCTTGGCTAAAGTGTAATAACTGTGGGTTTGAGCTAAAGGGAAAGGGGAACACACACACACGTATGACACACGACATTCCAAACCCCTGGAAATCCTGGAGCGGATCTGGAGCGGGGAATCTCTCGATTTCCTCCCTGTGTCAGTCTCTTCCCCTCCCGCAATAGATCTGTTCGGTGGGGTCCCGCAATGACGTCACAAAAGGACCCTGTTGATTTATCAAGATGTTTTGCAGCGGCAAAGACAGCGCGGTGGGCCAATGGTAGTGACAGCTGCCTCTGTCTCCGAGATAGAGGAGAACAAGCAAAGACAGCGCGGTGTAGAACAGAGGACGTTGACAATGCCACTGATTTATGGTCAATGTTGGTTCATCCATCGAATTTGGATAGGAAATACGCATTTATCCGTTTCTTGAACAGCAGTTTTGTAGGGCAATTTTTTTGTTTAGGGTTAGTGTAGAAACCTAAGTGTTGCTATGGTGGGTTGTTAGGTGTAAAAACCTACGTGTTGCTATGGTGGGTTAATAATATGTTTTAATGTGTGTCAAGGGAGTTGCTCATAACCAGACAGGTACAGGCTACACTAATGCCCCCTGCATGACCACCTTTCACCTGATGCAGAGGGACCCCTTTAAATCATGTCCAAATGAAACAAGGCCACCACATCTACCCATCCTCCAAGGGCCAAGTTAACATGACAGTGCTTAGATCAACCATTTTGTTCGGTTTGCTATTAAAGCAGAGCTTTAAATGTGAGATGCTCAATACAAGGTCTATTGGTTCCCTCTTCCTGCCACCTGCTGCCATGTAGGCCTTCTTGTTTTCTTCATCATCACTGTAGGTTTGTAGGCGGGAATTTCCATGTAAAAGGACCCATGAGCACCAGGGCATATCCATGCAAAAGGACCCATGAGCACCAGGGCATTTCCATGTAAAAGGACCCATGAGCACCAGGTCATATCCATGTAAAAGGACCCATGAGCACCAGGTCATATCCATGTAAAAGGACCCATGAGCACCAGGGCATTTCCATGTAAAAGGACCCATGAGCATCAGTGCATTTCCATGTAAAAGGACCCATGAGCACCAGTGCATTTCCATGTAAAGGACCCAAGAGCTCCAGGGCATTTCCATGTAAAGGACCCATGATCACCAACATGTGAAGTTTATAGGAGCATGTCAAAATTTACATGCTTTAAAAAAAAAAGTTTAACCTTTATTTAACTAGGCAAGTCAGTTAAGAACAGATTCGTATTTACAATGATGGCCTTCCAAAAGGCAATAGGCCTCCTGCGGGAACGGGGAACTGGGATTTAAAAAATAAATAAATACAATATAAATATAGGACAAAACACACATCACACCAAGAGAGACAACACAACACTACATAAAGAGAGACCTAAGACAACAACATAGCATGGTAGCAACAAAACATAACAACAAAATGGTAGCAACACAACATGGTAGCAACACAACATCGTAGCAACACAACGTGGTAGCAACACAACATGACAACAACATGGTAGCAACACAACATGGTAGCAACACAACATGATAGCAGCACAAAACATGGTACAAACATTATTGGGCGCAGACAACAGCACAAAGGGCAAGAAGTTAGAGACAACAATACATCACGCGAAGCAGCCACAACTGTCAGTAAGTGTCCATGATTGAGTCTTTGAATGAAGAGATGGAGATAGAACTGTCCAGTTTGAGTGTTTGTTGTAGCACGTTCCAGTCACTAGCTGCAGCGAACTGAAAAGACAAACCACCCAGGGATGTGTTTGCTTTGTGGACCATTAACAGAATGTGACTGGCAGAACGGGTGTTGTATGTGGAGGATGAGGGCTGCAGTAGATATCTCAGATAGGGGGGGAGTGAGGCCTAAGAGGGTTTTATAAATAAGCATCAACCAGTGGGTCTTGCAACGGGTATACAGAGATGACCAGTTTACAGAGGAGTATAGAGTGCAGTGACCTATAAGGAGCATTGGTGGTAAATCTGATGGCAGAATGGTAAAGAACATCTAGCAGCTCAAGAGCACCCTTACCTGCTGATTTATGAATTATGTCTCCATAATTTAACATGGGTAGGACGGTCATCTGAATCAGGGTTAGTTTGGCAGCTGGGGTGAAAGAGGAGTGATTACGATAGAGGAAACCAAGTCTAGATTTAACCTTAGCCTGCAGCTTTGATATGTGCTGAGACAAGGACAGTGTACCGTCTAGCCATACTCCCAAGTACTTCTATGAGGTGAACCCTAAGAGGTAGTAATCACACCGGTGGGGAGAGGGGCATTCTTCTTACCAAACCACATGACCTTTGTTTTGGAGGTGTTCAGAACAAGGTTAAAGGTAGAGAAATCTTGTTTGACACTAAGAAAGCTTTGTTGTAGAGCATTTAACACAAATTCTGGGGAGGGGCCAGCTGAGTATAAGACTGTGTCATACATGAATGAGAGAGCTTCCTACTGCCTGAGCTATGTTGTTGATGTAAATTGAGAAGAGCGTGAGGCCTTGAATTAAGCCTTGGCGTACTCCCTTGGTGACAGGCAGTGACAGGCAGCAGATATTCGGACTTTATACACTGCGTTCTTTGAGAGAGGTAGTTAGCAAACCAGGCCAAAGACCCCTCAGATACTCCTTAGCCGGCCCACAAGAATGGAATGGTCTACCGTAACAAAATATTTGGCCAAGTCAAAAAAAATAGCAGCACAACATTGCTTAAAATCAAGGGCAATGGTGACATCATTGAGGACCTTTAAGGTTGCAGTGACACCTCCATAACCTGAGCGGAAACCAGATTGCATACCAGAAAGAACACTATAGACATTAAGAAAGCCAGTCAGTTGATGAAAGACAAGTTTTTCCAACACTTTTGATAAACAGGGCAAAATAGAAATAGACCTGTAACAGTTAGGATCAGCTTGATCTCCCCCTTTAAATAAAGGACGAACCGTGACTGCCTTCCAAGCAATGGAAACAGAGATAGGAGATAGGAGATAGGCTTGGCGATGAATCTTTAAGAAGAAAGGGTCTAAACCATCTGAACCAAACGAAAGCTGACAGTCTATATTTTTAGACGAAATTAAGGTAAATATACATTTTTCCACCAATTTTCCGTCCTAAAAATCAGGATTAAGCAAGAACTTGGATTCCTGGTCAAATAGATGGGAAAGGGGTCTTAGAAAACATCTACTAGAAAGCCTCTTACACGGTTTTAGAAATACATCAAAAGACAATGTTGAAGTAAAGAACCCAGCCAACTAATATCAACGCTTACACCGAGTGTACAAAACATTAGGAACACCTGCTCTTTCCATGCCACAGACTGTTCCAGGTGAATCCAGGTGAAAGCTATGATCCCTTATTGATGTTGAAGTAAAAGACCCCCCTGACAACTAATTAATAATCAACACTTATATTTAGATTAGGAGACATTTGTTTTGCTTCAGTAATTTTAAGAAACGTTGTCTTGTGCCTTGAAATTTCGGTTATCCAAAAAACCACATATCTTTAAATTACTTCTGATTTCTCCACCTCACGAGGAGGGAGGATATTGAAAGTTCACAGAAGTAATCAGTAAAGGTCGACCTAACAATTAGTTATAGGGTTTTTACTGGTATACATTTACATTATGAATGATTAAAACAACAACAAATCGCCAATGGAATTTCTGCAATTGAATTTGCTACATTGGGAAATCCGAGTAGTCACAAGCCACAGTTGGGATCACAAGTTTATACATCCCAGTACAGTAAACAAAAGTAGAGTGTAGTTCGGTACAGTACAGTACAGTAGAGCACACTAGAGTTGATTACACTATTATGTACTGTACTGAACTCTACTGAACTCTACTGTACTGTGCTGTATTGTACTCTACTGTACTCTACTGTACTCTACTGTGCTGTGTTGTACTGAACTCTACTGAACTTGTCTGTACTATACTGAACTCTACTGAACTCGTCTGTACTCCACTCGACTGTACTGTACTCTACTGTACTCTACTCTACTCTACTGTACTCTACTGTACTGTACTGTACTCTACTGTGCTGTGTTGTACTGAACTCTACTGTACTCTACTCTGCTGTTCGGTGTTGTACTGAACTCTACTGTACTCCACTCGACTGTACTGTACTCTACTGTACTGTATTGTACTATAATGTACTCTACTCTACTCTACTCTACTCGACTGTACTGTACTCTACTGTGCTGTGTTGTACTGAACTCTACTGAACTTGTCTGTACTATACTGAACTCTACTGAACTCGTCTGTACTATACTGTACTCCACTCGACTGTACTGTACTCTACTGTACTGTATTGTACTATAATGTACTCTACTCTACTCTACTGTACTCTACTCGACTGTACTGTACTCTACTGTGCTGTGTTGTACTGAACTCTACTGTACTGTACTCTACTGTGCTGTGTTGTACTGAACTCTACTATATTCTACTCTGCTGTTCGGTGTTGTACTCTACTATACTCAACTGAGCTCTACTGTGCCCTACTTTGATGTCCAAACTTGTGAAACATAGACATCTATGATTGGTTCAGATTTGGTCCCGACCAATCAAGTTTGTTCTTGTTTGGGGGCAGAGCTCAATAAAAATAATAGCCAGTGTGTAGAATAAAGGTGAAATATGCAAAGGAGGATATTGTATATTCCTACTCTACCTTAGTGTACCTGTTTAGGATACATCACTATGAACAGAATGACATTCATATGACATTCATATGCATCATACACATGCACACATTTGAATCAGTTGAATCAGTCCCAGCGCAATTATGTATAGTTTCCCTCGGCAGATGGTTGCCTAGGGAATGTGTGACCTAATGTGTTGAATTTTGTAGATCATTACAGCCTAAATTATGTTATTTTTTATCCCGGCTATGCAAACTAAGCTGATTTCCATGATACTTTCACTCTTTAACCTCTACTGCATCGGTGTCCCTAAACCGGGACGGTTGTTTCTAACGTGCACTAATGTGACTAGAATGACGTTGTAAGTAAAAGCCAACTTTCCAGGACATAGACATGTCTTATACGGGCAGAAAGCTTAAATTCCTGTTAATCTAACTGCACTGTCCTATTTACAGTAGGTAATACAGTGAAAAAATACCACGCTATTGTTTGAGGAGAGTTCACAACAACAAAATGCTTTTTATCACGGCAACTGGTTTGATACATTCACCTCTGAAGGTTCTTGTTCTGATTTGTCACCCTGAGGGTCCCAGAGATAAAATGTAGCGTAGTTTCGTTTGATAAAATACATTTTCATACCCATGTGAAACTGGGTTCTACATTTTGAACCCCAGCTGTCACCTTCCTGTAGCCTACTGTCTGTTCTGAGTGAACCGGGAGGGTCAAGGTTGGCTGTCACCTTCCTGTAGCCTACTGTCTGTTCTGAGTGAACAGGGAGGGTCAAGGCTGGCTGAACCTTCCTGTCCACTCAGTGTAACATAATCATTTAAACACATGGTGTCACACAGTCGATACACATCTGAATTCTTGGACCTCTTAGACCACACTGTAATATCCTCCATGCTGTCAGGTGTTATCGCTGTCTATTTCATTCACATTGTCTCTTCTCCTTCTCTCCCCGTATCTCTCCACAGCGTGAGTGTATCTCTGTTCACGTGGGCCATGCTGGAGTCCAGATGGGCAACACCTGTTGGGAGCTGTACTGCCTGGAGCATGGGATCCAGCCGGACGGACAGATACCCAGTGACAAGCCCACAGGTAACCTTGACGACTCCTTCACCACCTTCTTCAGCGCCACAGGCACCGGGAAGTACGTGCCACGCGCCATCTTCGTCGACCTGGAGCCCACCGTTATCGGTAAGTTGTTTGTCTTTTTACAGAAACTTTTATCCTTTTGAAAAACATTTCAACGTTTACGACGCCTCTACTGAAGCAAATCTCAGATGTGCCAGTGCATTCAGTTTCTAAATGTGTACAGAACATCATCCACTGGTATCTGGTCTTCTCTCCATATAGAAAAATACTGTTTTCTCTTTCTCCAGATGAGGTGAGGACAGGCACCTATCGCCAGCTGTTCCACCCTGAGCAGCTCATCTCAAGCAAGGAGGATGCTGCCAACAACTACGCCCGCGGTCACTACACCATCGGCAAGGAGATCATTGACTCTAGTAAGAACTAGTAAGAATGCTTAAAGAATGAATTGTTGACAATTATGAAAATTGGAGACATGATATTTTTATTTTTATTTTTATTTGACCTTTATTTAACTAGGCAAGTCAGTTAAGAACAAATTCTTATTTGACGGCCTAGAGGGCAGAACGACAGATTTGTACCATGTCAGCTCAGGGTTTGAACTTGCAACCTTCCGGTTACAAAGCTCTAACCACTAGGCTACCCTGCTGATAAACAAGAAGCTTTTCTCCCATAATCCTCGTAACCCATAACCCCCGTGACCCATAACCCTTGTAACCCATAACCCCCGTAACCCATAACCCCCATAACCCATAACCCTCGTAACCCATAACCCTCGTAACCCATATCCCTCGTAAGCCATAACCCTCTTAACCCATAACCCTCGTAACCCATTGGACATACTGTCAAATCCTCTAAAACAACGTTCAAGGCGGCTTATGGTAGAGAAATAAACATTAAATTCTCTGGCAACAGCTCTGGTGGACATTCCTGCAGTCGGCATGCCAATTGTACTCTCCTTCAAATCTGTGGCATTGTGTTGTGTGACAAAACTGCACATTTTAGAGTGGCCTTTTCTTGTCTCCAGCACAAGTTGCACCTGTGTAATGATCATGCTGTTTAATCAGCTTGTTGATATGCCACACCTGTCAGGTGGATGGATTATCTTGGTAAAAGGAGAAATGTTCACTAACAGGGGATGTAAACACATTGGTGCACAACATCAGAAATAAGCTTTTTGTGCGAATGGAACATTCCTGGGATCTTTTTATTTCAGCTCATGAAACACGGGACCAACACTTTACATGTTGCGTTTTATACATTTGTTCAGTGTAGAAACAGACAGAGCAGCTGTAGCGATTGTAACAGCCAAATTAACAAACATTATATTGTCTATAAATCAATAATAGGGATGTAAACAAATTTGTGCAAAACATTTGAGAGAAAAAAGCTTTTTGTGCTTATTTAAGGGATCTTATATTTCAGCTCATTTAGAAAGTATTCACGCCTCTTGAATTTTCCCCCATTTTGTTCTGAGTTTAAAATGTATTAAATTTAGATTTTGTGTCACTGGCCTACACACAATACCCCATAATGTCAAAGTGGAATTATGTTTAAAAAAAATTGTACTAATGAATTAAAAAAAGATGTCAGCTGAAATGTCTTGAGTCAATAAGTATTCAACCCCTTTGTTATGGCAAGCCTAAATAAGTTCAGGAGTAAAAATGTGCTTAACAAGTCACATAGTAAGTTGCATGGACTCACTCTGTGTGCAATAATAGTGTTTAACATGATTTTTGAATGACTACCTCATCTCTGTACACCACACATCTTTAAAATTACATACAATTACCTGTAAAATTACCTCAATCGAGTGGTCAATTTAAAACACAGATTCACCAACAAAGACCAGGAAGGGGTTCCAATGCCCCACAAAGAAGGGCACCTATTGGTAGATGTGTACAAATGTAAAAAGCAGACATTGAATATCCCTTTGAGCATGGTGAAGTTATTAGTGACACTATGGATGGTTGCTTGCCAAGACGACATTGAATATTTCTGAGTGGCCTTGTTACATGTTTTACTTAAATCAGCCTGAACATCTAGGAAAAGACTTGAACATCTAGGAAAAGACTTGAACATTGCAGTCTAGCAATGATCAACAAATAACTTTAAGATATTTTTCAAAGAATATCGTGCAAATTTTGTACAATCCAGGTGTACGAAGCTCCTAGAAACGTACCCAGAAAGACTTACTGTAGTATTCGCTGCCAAAGGTGATTCTAAAATGTATTGACTCAGGGGTGTGAGTACTTATATAAATGAGATATTTCTGTATTTAATGTTCAATACATGTTTTTGCTTTTTCATATTGGGGTATTGTGTGTAGATGGGTGAAAAAATACATTGAATACATTTTGAATTCAGGCTGTAACACGACAGATGTGTAATAAGTCAAGGGGTATGAATACTGAAGGCACGTGAGTAATTCACCCCATGGTGATGTCACCATGGAAGGCCTAAACTCCATCCCACCAACACAGGTTGACATTTCAGGCGGTCTTTTCAAACAGCTCTTACACTAAAAGGGCATTATCATCATGTTCACAATTTCACAGCATTATTCCAACCTCATAGTGGGGGAATCGATATAAAACACAGGAAAAATTATGTTTTTGGCTCTGCTTGGCCTTTTGAACTGTAAAATGTGTAGAATTGCAGGAAATGAACTTTAAAACCTTTTTCTCTTCAGCATCAGGGGGGGGCACTAACATCTTTTCCAGCGAGGTGGGGGGCCACCCCAACCAAATCTCGCTTAGGGCCCCACAAGTCTAGAGCCAGCCCTGTACGAGACGATGAATGTCGGCTACGTGGCTGTTTATACAGCTTGCATGGCTGCAGTGACACCTAGTGTCTGTAAGTCTGTACTGCAATATCGTGCCTCCCAACTATTCTCAGAAGTGAACCACAAGAGACTAGATTTCAAATTGAGTTGGAAAGTCAAGTCACTGATTGAAAAGCACGATCATTTTTTTCTCTCTATTGTGAAATAAAACTACAGAATGGTTTTGGGTATAGACTGTAATACTACAAAGCAAACTCTTGTAGCCCTAAAGCCCTAAGGCACAAAGCAGGTGCAAGTCAAGTGCAAGTACTGGTTTAAGTGTTTATTGAAAAAAATAAAACAAATGTGCCACTTCTTTGATGTCCTAAATGATTATCATTGCTGTGACCCCACCCCAGTAGCCTATATCTAGTTGTTATTCTACTTCCTAACCATTAGGATTCGTAGTTTCTATTTTTGAAATGTCTTCATTAACATATGTTTTAGGTAGGCTACAATAAAATGTATTTTAGTTTTTTGTCGTTATGGGGTATCGTGATGCCATTATGGGGTATCGTGATGCCATTATGGGGTATTGAGATGTCATTATGGGGTATCGTGATGTCATTATGGGGTATCGTGATGTCATTATGGGGTATCGTGATGCCATTATGGGGTATTGAGATGTCATTATGGGGTATCGTGATGCCATTATGGGGTATTGAGATGTCATTATGGAGTATCGTGATGTCATTATGGGGTATCGTGATGTCATTATGGGGTATCGTGATGTCATTATGGGGTATTGTGATGTCATTATGGGGTATTGTGATATCATTATGGGGTATTGTAATGTCATTATGGGGCATTGTGATGTCATTATGGGGTATTGTAATGTCATTATGGGGTATTGTGATGTCGTTATGGGGTATCGTGATGTCATTATGGGGTATTGTAATGTCATTATGGGGTATTGTGATGTCTTTATGTGGTATCGTGATGTCATTAATGTCATTATGGGATATTGTGATGTCATTATGGGGTATTGTGATGTCATTATGGGGTATTGTAATGTCATTATAGGGTATTGTGATGTCATTATGGGGTATCGTGATGTCATTATGGGGTATCGTGATGTCATTATGGGGTATCGTGGTGTCGTTATGGGGTTTTGTGTGTAGATTAAGGATATTAGATTAAGGATGTTATTTTAGAATAAGGCTGTAACGTAATCAAATGTGAAAAAGGTCAAGGGTTCTGAATACTTCCTGAATGCCCTGAAGATGCTCTGGCATTCAAACGCAGCTCTGCTTTAGGACATCAAACATCTGCCAGGGAACAATCATACTGTATCAATGAATGGCTGCAGCAATTGTTACACCGTCTGACAAGCTGCATAACAGATGATTAGACAAAAATAACAATTAAGTTGATCAAACAAAAATAATGTTGTTGTTTACGCCATCCAAAAAGGTACATTATAAATCACAATCTGGGTCACCTGGGTATGATTTGAAAGTTTGTTCTATTGCCAACATGACTAGCTTATTATAAAGGATCTTACAGTGTTAGGCTTTCACAAGGCAATTCAGAGAAATAGATCTTCATTTTGGTTTGCACAGAAAGGAGTCCTGAGTGCATTCAGGTTCATGTGCCTGGCAAATTTTCCAGTTCCTCTGTCCAGTGTCTGTGCTCTTTTTCCCATCGTAATCTTTTCCTTTTATTGGCCAGTCTGAGATCAATGGATTTTTCTTTGCAACTCTGCCTAGAAGGCCAGCATCCCGGAGTCTCCTCTTCACTGTTGACGTTGAGACTGGTGTTTTGTGGGTACAATTTAATGAAGCTGCTAGTTGAGGACTTGTGAGGCGTCTGTTTCTCAAACCAGACACTCTGATGTATTTTCCTCTAAGTCAGTTGTGCACCGGGGCCTCCCACTCCTCTTTCTATTCTGGTTAGAGCCAGCTTGCACTGTTCTGTGAAGGGAGCAGTACACATTGTTGTACGAGATCTTCAGATTCTTGGCAATTTCTCACATGGAATAGCCTTCATTTCTCAGAACAAGAATAGACGGATGAGTTTCAGAAGTAAGGTATTTGTTTCTGGCCATTTTGAGCCTGTAATCGAACCCACAAATGCTGATGCTCCAGATACTTAACTAGTCTAAAGGCCAGTTTTATTCCTTCTTTAATCAGGACAACAGTTTTCAGCTGTGCTAACATAATTGCAAAATTGTTTTCTAATGATCAACTAGCCTTTTAAAATGATAAACTTGGAATAGCTAACACAACGTGCCACTGGAACACAGGAGTGATGGTTGCTGATAATGGGCCTCTGTACGCCTATGTAGATATTCCATAAAAAAACAGCCGTTTCCAGCTACAATAGTCATTTACAACATTAACAATGTCTACACTGTATTTCTGATCAATTTGATGTTATTTTAATGGAGAATAAAAAGGTGCTTTTCTTTCAAAAACAAGGACATTTCTAATTGACCCCAAACTGTTGAACGGTAGTGTAGATCATCCATTACCTGAGCATAAATCCCAAAAAACAAAGGACTTCTTGGCCCTACTGTGTTGTTTATGAGTCTGTTTTGTCATGGAGGACTGATGGGGATCATTGCTTCTGTTCATGAATAATAGATGCTGCTCTCATGGGATGGCTTTGAATACTACCATGCTGTCTGCATGTGAAACATGTTTACCATACGTATGGAAAGACATTTTAACATGTTTTCAATGCATTTTTTTTTACATCAATAATTGTATTTTTTTCTATCAATAATTATACATTTTCATATCCAAAAATGTTTTTTATTTTAAATATAAAAATACTCAGTAGGGTATCTACTAACAATATGTATCCCATGTACAGTGTATTGTGTTGTATTGTGTTGTATTGTGTTGTGGTGTATTGTATTGTGTTGTGTTGTATTGTGTTGTGTTATATTGTGTTGTGTTATATTGTATTGTATTGTGTTGTATTGTATTGTGTTGTATTGTGTTGTGTTGTGTTGTGTTGTGTTGTGTTGTATTGCATTGTGTTGTGTTGTATTGTGTTGTGTTGTATTGTAATGTGTTGTGTTGTGTTGTGTTGTGTTGTGTTGTGTTGTGTTGTGTTGTGTTGTGTTGTGTTATATTGTGTTGTGTTGTGCTGTGTTGTGTTGTATTGTGTTGTGTTGTGTTATATTGTGTTGTGTTATATTGTGTTGTGTTATATTGTGTTGTGTTGTGTTGTATTGTGTTGTGTTGTATTGTGTTGTGTTGTGTTGTATTGTGTTGTGTTGTGTTGTATTGTGTTGTGTTGTGTTATATTGTGTTGTGTTGTGCTGTGCTGTATTGTGTTGTGTTGTGTTGTGTTGTGTTGTATTGTGTTGTATTGTGTTGTGTTGTGTTGTATTGTGTTGTATTGTGTTGTGTTGTATTGTGTTGTGTTGTGTTGTATTGTGTTGTATTGTAATGTGTTGTGTTGTGTTGTATTGTGTTGTGTTGTATTGTAATGTGTTGTATTGTGTTGTATTGTATTGTGTTGTATTGTATTGTGTTGTATTGTGTTGTGTTGTGCTGTGTTGTATTGTGTTGTATTGTGTTGTGTTGTGTTGTGTTGTATTGTAATGTGTTGTATTGTATTGTGTTGTATTGTGTTGTGTTGTATTGTAATGTGTTGTATTGTGTTGTATTGTATTGTGTTGTATTGTGTTGTGTTGTGCTGTGCTGTATTGTGTTGTGTTGTATTGTAATGTGTTGTGTTGTATTGTAATGTGTTGTATTGTATTGTATTGTGTTGTATTGTGTTGTGTTGTGCTGTGCTGTATTGTGTTGTGTTGTATTGTAATGTGTTGTGTTGTATTGTAATGTGTTGTATTGTATTGTATTGTGTTGTATTGTAATGTGTTGTATTGTAATGTGTTGTATTGTATTGTATTGTGCTGTATTGTATTGTGTTGTGTTGTATTGTGTTGTGTTGTGTTGTGTTGTGTTGTGTTGTATTGTGTTGTGTTGTGTTGTGTTGTGTTGTGTTGTATTGTGTTGTGTTGTATTGTGTTGTGTTGTGTTGTTTTGTGTTGTGTTGTGTTGTGTTGTGTTGTGTTGTGTTGTGTTGTGTTGTGTTGTGTTGTTTTGTGTTGTGTTGTGTTGTGTTGTGTTGTGTTGTGTTGTGTTGTATTGTGTTGTGTTGTGTTGTGTTGTGTTGTGTTGTGTTGTGTTGTGTTGTGTTGTGTTGTGTTGTGTTGTATTGTGTTGTGTTGTATTGTGTTGTGTTGTGTTGTGTTACCATATGAATGAGACATCATAATTTGAGCTGCTGGCAGAATACTAGTGGCTGTCCACTGGTCGCAAAAACAAAGATTGATAGGCAGCATCAATTTATGCAATTCAACCGTTATTAGAAAACACATATACATTTGTGAACAGCCATCAACAACAACTTCAATCCGTAAGGCGAAAATTGCTAAATTGAGAGAGCAGCAGTGTGATTATTGAGAAAAAAAAAATCCCAGGGGAATATGATTTCTTAATCTGGCCCTGTCTACAAAAGTATATTCCTGCAATCCACTAAACGCATTTGGTGTGTAATCACATTGGTCAATGCAGATTTGAATACCATTGAGAAAACATACAAGTTGAAGAGCACAAAGCGAGACCCAGATGCACAGGAGGCACATGGTTAGAGTCCAAGATGTTTGTTAATCCAAAAAAGGGGTTGGTAAAGAGATTGGCTGTGGACTGGCAAAAAGGTCAAAACCTGTTCAGAATACCAGAGGTACAGAATGGCAGGCAGGCTGGAGGTCAGGGCAGGCAGAATAGTCAGGGCAGGCTTGAGGTCAGGGCAGGCAGAATAGTCAGGGCAGGCAGAATAGTCAGGCAGGCTAGAGGTCAGGGCAGGCAGAATAGTCAGGGCAGGCAGAATAGTCAGGGCAGACTTGAGGTCAGGGCAGGCAGAATAGTCAGGGCAGGCAGAATGGCAGGCAGGCTGGAGGTCAGGGCAGGCAGAATAGTCAGGCAGGCTGGAGGTCAGGGCAGGCAGAATAGTCAGGGCAGGCTTGAGGTCAGGGCAGGCAGAATAGTCAGGCTGGCTCGAGGTCAGGGCAGGCAGAATAGTCAGGCAGGCTCGAGGTCAGGGCAGGCAGAATAGTCAGGCAGGCTAGAGGTCAGGGCAGGCAGAATAGTCAGGCAGGCTGGAGGTCAGGGCAGGCAGAAAGTCAGGCAGGCTGGAGGTCAGGGCAGGCAGAATAGTCAGGCAGGCTCGAGGTCAGGGCAGGCAGAATAGTCAGGCAGGCTCGAGGTCAGGGCAGGCAGAATAGTCAGGCTGGCTCGAGGTCAGGGCAGGCAGAATAGTCAGGCAGGCTCGAGGTCAGGGCAGGCAGAATAGTCAGGCAGGCTTGAGGTCAGGGCAGGCAGAATAGTCAGGCTGGCTCGAGGTCAGGGCAGGCAGAATAGTCAGGCAGGCTGGAGGTCAGGGCAGGCAGAATAGTCAGGCAGGCTGGAGGTCAGGGCAGGCAGAATAGTCAGGCAGGCTGGAGGTCAGGGCAGGCAGAATAGTCAGGCAGGCGGGAGGTCAGGGCAGGCAGAATAGTCAGGCAGGCTGGAGGTCAGGGCAGGCAGAATAGTCAGGCAGGCTGGAGGTCAGGGCAGGCAGAATAGTCAGGCAGGCTCGAGGTCAGGGCAGGCAGAATAGTCAGGCAGGCGGGAGGTCAGGGCAGGCAGAATAGTCAGGCAGGCGGGAGGTCAGGGCAGGCAGAATAGTCAGGCAGGCTGGAGGTCAGGGCAGGCAGAATAGTCAGGCAGGCGGGAGGTCAGGGCAGGCAGAATAGTCAGCTAGGCTAGAGGTCAGGGCAGGCAGAATAGTCAGGCAGGCTAGAGGTCAGGGCAGGCAGAATAGTCAGGCAGGCTAGAGGTCAGGGCAGGCAGAATAGTCAGGCAGGCTGGAGGTCAGGGCAGGCAGAATAGTCAGGCAGGCGGGAGGTCAGGGCAGGCAGAATAGTCAGGCAGGCGGGAGGTCAGGGCAGGCAGAATAGTCAGGCAGGCTAGAGGTCAGGGCAGGCAGAATAGTCAGGCAGGCTGGAGGTCAGGGCAGGCAGAATAGTCAGGCAGGCTAGAGGTCAGGGCAGGCAGAATAGTCAGGCAGGCTGGAGGTCAGGGCAGGCAGAATAGTCAGGCAGGCGGGAGGTCAGGGCAGGCAGAATAGTCAGGCAGGCGGGAGGTCAGGGCAGGCAGAATAGTCAGGCAGGCTGGAGGTCAGGGCAGGCAGAATAGTCAGGCAGGCGGGAGGTCAGGGCAGTCAGAATAGTCAGGCAGGCTAGAGGTCAGGGCAGGCAGAATAGTCAGGCAGGCTGGAGGTCAGGGCAGGCAGAATAGTCAGGCAGGCGGGAGGTCAGGGCAGGCAGAATAGTCAGGCAGGCGGGAGGTCAGGGCAGGCAGAATAGTCAGGCAGGCGGGAGGTCAGGGCAGGCAGAATAGTCAGGCAGGCTGGAGGTCAGGGCAGGCAGAATAGTCAGGCAGGCGGGAGGTCAGGGCAGGCAGAATAGTCAGGCAGGCGGGAGGTCAGGGCAGGCAGAATAGTCAGGCAGGCGGGAGGTCAGGGCAGGCAGAATAGTCAGACAGGCGGGAGGTCAGGGCAGGCAGAATAGTCAGACAGGCGGGAATGGAGTCCAGAAAAACAGGCAAGGGTCAAAAACTGGGAGGACTTGTAAAGAGAAGAGGAAAAGACCACACTGGTTGACTTGACAAACATACAAGACAAACTGGCACAGAGAGACAGGAAACACAGGGATAAATACACTGGCACAGAGAGACAGGAAACACAGGGATAAATACACTGGGGAAAATAAGCGACACCTGGAAAGGGGTGGAGACAATCACAAGGAACAGATCAGGGCGTGACAAAAGGTGACAAAAAGAATTTGGGAAAATTTCATTTCTGAATTTGAAAGTATGCCTTATCCTAGAATGAATCACCTCGTTTTTCAAAGTACTGTATCTCTCTGTTTCTAATATCTTTGTATCTGTCTGTTTCTAATATCTTTGTATTTCTCTGTTTCTAATATCTTTGTATCTGTCTGTTTCTAATATCTTTGTATCTGTCTGTTTCTAATATCTTTGTATCTGTCTGTTTCTAATATCTTTGTATCTCTCTGTTTCTAATATCTTTGTATCAGTCTGTTTCTAATATCTTTGTATCTGTCTGTTTCTAATATCTTTGTATCTGTCTGTTTCTAATATCTTTGTATCTGTCTGTTTCTAATATCTTTGTATCTGTCTGATTCTAATATCTTTGTATCTGTCTGTTTCTAATATCTTTGTATCTGTCTGTTTCTAATATCTTTGTATCTGTCTGATTCTAATATCTTTGTATCTGTCTGTTTCTAATATCTGTGTATCTCTCTGTTTCTAATATCTTTGTATCTGTCTGTTTCTAATATCTTTGTATCTGTCTGTTTCTAATATCTTTGTATCTCTCTGTTTCTAATATCTTTGTATATGTCTGTTTCTAATATCTTTGTATCTCTCTGTTTCTAATATCTTTGTATCTGTCTGTTTATAATATCTTTGTATCTGTCTGTTTCTAATATCTTTGTATCTGTCTGTTTCTAATATCTTTGTATCTGTCTGTTTCTAATATCTTTGTATCTGTCTGTTTCTAATATCTTTGTATCTGTCTGATTCTAATATCTTTGTATCTGTCTGTTTCTAATATCTTTGTATCTGTCTGTTTCTAATATCTTTGTATCTCTCTGTTTCTAATATCTTTGTATCTGTCTGTTTCTAATATCTTTGTATCTCTCTGTTTCTAATATCTTTGTATCTGTCTGTTTCTAATATCTTTGTATCTGTCTGTTTCTAATATCTTTGTATCTCTCTGTTTCTAATATCTTTGTATCTCTCTGTTTCTAATATCTTTGTATCTGTCTGTTTCTAATATCTTTGTATCTGTCTGTTTCTAATATCTTTGTATCTGTCTGTTTCTAATATCTTTGTATCTGTCTGATTCTAATATCTTTGTATCTGTCTGTTTCTAATATCTTTGTATCTGTCTGTTTCTAATATCTTTGTATCTGTCTGTTTCTAATATCTTCGTATCTGTCTGTTTCTAATATCTTTGTATCTGTCTGTTTCCAATATCTTTGTATCTGTCTGTTTCTAATATCTTTGTATCTGTCTGATTCTAATATCTTTGTATCTGTCTGTTTCTAATATCTTTGTATCTGTCTGTTTCTAATATCTTTGTATCTCTCTGTTTCTAATATCTTTGTATCTGTCTGTTTCTAATATCTTTGTATCTGTCTGTTTCTAATATCTTTGTATCTGTCTGTTTCTAATATCTTTGTATCTGTCTGTTTCTAATATCTTTGTATCTGTCTGTTTCTAATATCTTTGTATCTGTCTGATTCTAATATCTTTGTATCTGTCTGTTTCTAATATCTTTGTATCTCTCTGTTTCTAATATCTTTGTATCTCTCTGTTTCTAATATCTTTGTATCTGTATGTTTCTAATATCTTTGTATCTGTCTGTTTCTAATATCTTTGTATCTGTCTGTTTATAATATCTTTGTATCTGTCTGTTTATAATATCTTTGTATCTGTCTGTTTATAATATATTTGATGGTAATGTAATGGATTACAGTTCGATTTTTTTTGTAATCAGTTACTCCCCGACTTGGTGAATCAATGAATCAAGTCACATGAATAAAGTCATGTGAATCAAGTCATGTGAATCAAGTCATGTGAATCAAGTCATGTGAATCAAGCCATGTGAATCAAGTCATGTGAATCACTTCAAGGGAATCAAGTCGTGTGAATCAAGTCGTGTGAATCAAGTCATGTGAATCAAGTCATGTGAATACTCAGATATTAATACATAAGGATCAAACGAAAGCCACTCCCTACCAGGTGTCCTTTCTGAGGCTTGTAAATAGCATGTAAATTATGCTCTTTAGATTATGACTCATATGAAGTCACATTGCTGCTAAAATAAAGATGTTATACTGTCTTATGTCATATATTTCTTTTTAACATGATTGTTTAATGTTTGGGGTATGTGACATGAAAATAACCACGGGTCATATGTTTGTTTGAAAGAATGTATTTGATGGTTTTATTTTACGCTATGGTGACACATTCCATTCTCATGCAGTTGTAAAACTCTCTCTGTCTCTGTCTCTCTCTGTCTCTGTCTCTCTCTCTCTCTCTCTCTCTCCCTCTCTCTCTGTCTCCCTCTCTCTCGGTCTCTCTCTCTCTGTCTCTCCTACTCTCTCTCTCTCTCTCTGTCTCTCTCTCTCTGTCTGTCTCTCTCTCTGTCTGTCTCTCTCTCTCTCTGTCTCTGTCTCTCTCTCTCCGTCTCTCTCTCTCTCTGTCTCTGTCTCCCTCTCTCTCGGTCTCTCTCTCTCTGTCTCTCCTACTCTCTCTCTCTCTCTCTGTCTCTCTCTCTCTGTCTGTCTCTCTCTCTGTCTGTCTCTCTCTCTCTCTGTCTCTGTCTCTGTATCTCTCTGTCTCTGTATCTCTCTGTCTCTCTCTCTATCTCTCTGTCTCTCTCTCTCTCTCTCTCTCTCTCTCTCTCTCTCGCCCCATCCTTCCATTTCTCTTTCATACACTGTGACTCTTATCTTGTGTGGTAGTTCACCTTCCTGGCATACATGTATCTGTGTTTTGTTGGTTGCTCGGCAACGGGTGTGTGTTTTAGACAGATGACCCTCACCTTGCCACCCACGTCTCCCTGACACCTCCGCCCACACTCTGTGTCAAATGTCATGGAATTTCTACCATATCTCTGTCTCTCTCTCTCTCTCGCTCTCTCTCTCTCTCTGTCTCTCTCTCTCTCTCCCTCTCTCTCCCTCTCTGTCTCTCACAATCTCTGTCTCTGTCTCTGTCTCTGTCTCTGTCTCTCTCTCTCTCTCTCTCTCTCTCTCTCTCTCACTCTCTATGTCTCTCTGTGTCACTCTGTCTTGTCTCTGTCTATGTGACTGTCTCTGTCTCTGTCTATGTCTCTCCCCCCTCTCTTCTCTCTCCCCCCCCCCCCCTTTCTCTCTTTCTCTTGCCTCCTCCGACATATTTCCAAGCATGCCGCTCTTCACGGTTCCCCCAACCCCCACCTGGTCCACATTCCGTAGGCCAAGGTTTCTTAAAGTGGGATCTGCTTTTTTACATGAATTAAAAATATATATTTTACTAACAGCAACAACAGATTCAACAAATGGTGGAGCCGTGGAATATGTTTAGAGGGTGTAATACAATACAATGTAATATTACTTATCTACATTGTATGTGGCCTGGGATGGTCACAGGGATATTGGGATCCACAGAACTACACCAATTATCAACACAATTCTTCTTGTATTCCCCCAAAATGAAATTTTATTTCTCTCTGCCTCATGGCAAAATGTGTAGAATTGTAGGAAATTAGCTTTAAAGCTGGGCATTTCCATGTACATGGATGTAGTGGGGCATTTCCATGTAAAGGACCCATGAGCACCAAACATGTGAAGTTTATAGGAGCATATCAAATTGTGTGTCAAAGGAAAGCTGAGAATCGATATTTTAGAAGAAATTATATACATTTTTCCACCATTTAGTGATCTGACTAGTATCACTGCTCTGACTAGTATCACTGCTCTGACTAGTATCACTGATCTGACTAGTATCACTGCTCTGACTAGTATCACTGCTCTGACTAGTCTCACTGCTCTGACTAGTATCACTGCTCTGACTAGTATCACTGCTCTGGTTAGTATCACTGCTCTGACTAGTATCACTGCTCTGACTAGTATCACTGCTCTGACTAGTATCACTGCTCTGACTAGTATCACTGATCTGACTAGTATCACTGCTCTGACTAGTATCACTGCTCTGACTAGTCTCACTGCTCTGACTAGTATCACTGCTCTGACTAGTATCACTGCTCTGGTTAGTATCACTGCTCTGACTAGTATCACTGCTCTGACTAGTATCACTGATCTGACTAGTATCACTGCTCTGACTAGTATCACTGCTCTGACTAGTCTCACTGCTCTGACTAGTATCACTGCTCTGACTAGTATCACTGCTCTGGTTAGTATCACTGCTCTGACTAGTATCACTGCTCTGACTAGTATCACTGATCTGACTAGTATCACTGCTCTGACTAGTATCACTGCTCTGACTAGTATCACTGATCTGACTAGTATCACTGCTCTGACTAGTATCACTGCTCTGACTAGTCTCACTGCTCTGACTAGTATCACTGCTCTGACTAGTATCACTGCTCTGGTTAGTATCACTGCTCTGACTAGTATCACTGCTCTGACTAGTATCACTGATCTGACTAGTATCACTGCTCTGACTAGTATCACTGCTCTGACTAGTATCACTGCTCTGACTAGTATCACTGCTCTGACTAGTATCACTGCTCTGGCTAGTATCACTGTTCTGACTAGTATCACTGCTCTGGCTAGTATCACTGCTCTGACTAGTCTCACTGCTCTGACTAGTATCACTGCTCTGACTAGTATCACTACTCTGACTAGTATCACTGCTCTGGCTAGTATCACTGCTCTGGCTAGTATCACTACTCTGGCTAGTATCACTTCTCTGGCTAGTATCACTACTCTGGTTAGTATCACTGCTCTGACTAGTATCACTGCTCTGACTAGTATCACTGCTCTGACTAGTATCACTGATCTGACTAGTATCACTACCCTGACTAGTATCACTGCTCTGGCTAGTATCACTGCTCTGGCTAGTATCACTGCTCTGGCTAGTATCACTGTTCTGTCTAGTATCACTGCTCTGGCTAGTATCACTGCTCTGACTAGTATCACTGCTCTGACTAGTCTCACTGCTCTGACTAGTATCACTGCTCTGACTAGTATCACTACTCTGACTAGTATCACTGCTCTGGCTAGTATCACTGTTCTGACTAGTATCACTGCTCTGACTAGCACCACTACTCTGGCTAGTATCACTACTCTGGTTAGTATCACTGCTCTGGCTAGTATCACTGCTCTTGATAGTATCACTGCTCTGACTAGTATCACTACTCTGACTAGCATCACTACTCTGACTAGTATTACTGCTCTTGATAGTATCACTACTCTGACTAGCACCACTACTCTGACTAGTATCACTGCTCTGGCTAGTATCACTGCTCTGGCTAGTATCACTTCTCTGGCTAGTATCACTACTCTGACTAGTATCACTGCTCTGACTGGTTTCACAGCTCTGACTAGTATCACTACTCTGACGAGTATCACTGCTCTGACTAGTATCACTACTCTGACTAGCATCACTACTCTGACTAGTATCACTGCTCTGGCTAGTATCACTGCTCTGGCTAGTATCACTTCTCTGGCTAGTATCACTACTCTGACTAGTATCACTGCTCTGGCTAGTATCACTACTCTGACTAGTATCACTGCTCTGACTAGTATCACTACTCTGGCTAGTATAACTGCTCTGGCTAGTATCACTGCTCTGGCTGGTATCACTGCTCTGGCTAGTATCACTACTCTGGCTAGTATCACTGCTCTGACTAGTATCACTGCTCTGACTAGTCTCACTGCTCTGACTAGTATCACTACTCTGACTAGTATCACTGCTCTGACTAGTATCACTGCTCTGACTAGTATCACTACTCTGACTAGTATCACTGCTCTGGCTAGTATCACTGCTCTGGCTAGTATCACTACTCTGACTAGTATCACTGCTCTGACTAGTATCACTACTCTGACTAGTATCACTGCTCTGGCTAGTATCACTGCTCTGACTAGTATCACTGCTCTGACTAGTATCACTACTCTGACTAGTATCACTACTCTGACTAGTATCACTAATCTGACTAGTATCACTACTCTGACTAGTATCACTGCTCTTGATAGTATCACTGCCATTTTATAAGTTTTACTTATCGGCCTCAAGGCCTTTGTCAGAGCTTATGCTGATAATAAAACCATGGCATTGCTCACCTCTCTGTAGAAAGCATTTGGAATTATTTCAGAGACATAGTATACATATTATATGACTGTTGGCAGTGGCACAGGGCAGACTGGGCATGGGCCCCGGTGGCTATACTTGGTTACGAATATCTAGAGCACATGTCAGTTTCTGTCCCTCTGCTTGGGGGTTGCCAGCCAACGGAAGACCCCTTATCTCTGAATGGGACATATCATGTATCCCAAATTGCATCGTATTCCCTATATAGTGTACTACGTTTGACAGGAATAGGGTGTCATTTGGGACATAGAAAGGTGTATTTGTATGTTGTTATGGTGAGATCAGAGATCATGTCTCCAGGGGGGGGGGGAATGTCCTGTCCTTCGGTGTAAAACAAGTTACTTATCAATCCATCTACCAGATGAAAGTTTTCCATTTTAATTTTGGCAACATTCGTGCCAGTGTCTAAGGGGATTCACAGTCAGGTCCCACTGAGAATTACCCTTCTTTTTAACTTTTTAAACTATACCTTTTTTTTAAAAGCAGGTTGCAAAGCTCTTCCCTTTTAGTGTCAGTACACAGCAAACATATATTCAATCCAGTCAGTTCTTAGTGAGGTGTGTTAGTGTTGGAACTGGTCCAATCCAGTCAGTTCTTAGTGAGGTGTGTTAGTGTTGGAACTGGTCCAATCCAGTCAGTTCTTAGTGAGGTGTCTTAGTGTTGGAACTGGTCCAATCCAGTCAGTTCTTAGTGAGGTGTCTTAGTGTTGGAACTGGTCCAATCCAGTCAGTTCTTAGTGAGGTGTCTTAGTGTTGGAACGGGTCCAATCCAGTTCTTAATGAGGTGTCTTAGTGTTGGAACTGGTCCAATCCAGTCAGTTCTTAGTGAGGTGTCTTAGTGTTGGAACTGGTCCAATCCAGTCAGTTCTTAGTGAGGTGTGTTAGTGTTGGAATGGGTCCAATCCAGTTCATAGTGAGGTGTGTTAGTGTTGGAACTGGTCCAATCCAGTCAGTTCTTAGTGAGGTGTGTTAGTGTTGGAACTGGTCCAATCCAGTCAGTTCTTAGTGAGGTGTGTTAGTGTTGGAATGGGTCCAATCCAGTCAGTACTTAGTGAGGTGTGTTAGTGTTGGAACGGGTCCAATCCAGTCAGTACTTAGTGCGGTGTCTTAGTGTTGGAACTGGTCCAATCCAGTCAGTTCTTAGTGAGGTGTGTTAGTGTTGGAATGGGTCCAATCCAGTTCTTAGTGAGGTGTGTTAGTGTTGGAACGGGTCCAATCCAGTCAGTACTTAGTGAGGTGTCTTAGAGTTGGAACTGGTCCAATCCAGTCAGTTCTTAGTGAGGTGTGTTAGTGTTGGAATGGGTCCAATCCAGTTCTTAGTGAGGTGTGTTAGTGTTGGAACGGGTCCAATCCAGTCAGTACTTAGTGAGGTGTGTTAGTGTTGGAATGCGTCCAATCCAGTCAGTACTTAGTGAGGTGTGTTAGTGTTGGAACTGGTCCAATCCAGTCAGTTCTTAGTAAGGTGTCTTAGTGTTGGAACGGGTCCAATCCAGTCAGTACTTAGTGAGGTGTGTTAGTGTTGGAACGGGTCCAATCCAGTCAGTACTTAGTGAGGTGTGTTAGTGTTGGAATGCGTCCAATCCAAAAAGCCTTTAAATTATCCAGACTCAGCATCTTTGTCTAGGCAGTGAACTGTACAGAAGGCCTAGTGACTATTATAACAGCTGGTACATTGTACCATCAAGGACAAAGAGGCCTAGTGACTATTATAACAGCTGGTACATGTTACCATCAAGGACAAAGAGGCCTAGTGACTATTATAACAGCTGGTACATTGTACCATCAAGGACAAAGAGGCCTAGTGACTATTATAACAGCTGGTACATGTTACCATCAAGGACAAAGAGGCCTAGTGACTATTATAACAGCTGGTACATGTTACCATCAAGGACAAAGAGGCCTAGTGACTATTATAACAGCTGGTACATGTTACCATCAAGGACAAAGAGGCCTAGTGACTATTATAACAGCTGGTACATGTTACCATCAAGGACAAAGAGGCCTAGTGACTATTATAACAGCTGGTACATGTTACCATCAAGGACAAAGAGGCCTAGTGACTATTATAACAACCTGGTACATGTTACCATCAAGGACAAAGAGGCCTAGTGACTATTATAACAGCTGGTACATGTTACCATCAAGGACAAAGAGGCCTAGTGAATATTATAACAGCTGGTACATGTTACCATCAAGGACAAAGAGGCCTAGTGACTATTATAACAGCTGGTACATGTTACCATCAAGGACAAAGAGGCCTAGTGAATATTATAACAGCTGGTACATGTTACCATCAAGGACAAAGAGGCCTAGTGACTATTATAACAACCTGGTACATGTTACCATCAAGGACAAAGAGGCCTAGTGACTATTATAACAGCTGGTACATGTTACCATCAAGGACAAAGAGGCCTAGTGAATATTATAACAGCTGGTACATGTTACCATCAAGGACAAAGAGGCCTAGTGACTATTATAACAGCTGGTACATGTTACCATCAAGGACAAAGAGGCCTAGTGACTATTATAACAGCTGGTACATGTTACCATCAAGGACAAAGAGGCCTAGTGGCTATTATAACAGCTGGTACATGTTACCATCAAGGACAAAGAGGCCTAGTGACTATTATAACAACCTGGTACATGTTACCATCAAGGACAAAGAGGCCTAGTGACTATTATAACAGCTGGTACATGTTACCATCAAGGACAAAGAGGCCTAGTGACTATTATAACAGCTGGTACATGTGACCATCAAGGACAAAGAGGCCTAGTGACTATTATAACAGCTGGTACATGTTACCGTCAAGGACAAAGAGGCCTAGTGACTATTATAACAGCTGGTACATGTTACCATCAAGGACAAAGAGGCCTAGTGACTATTATAACAGCTGGTACATGTTACCATCAAGGACAAAGAGGCCTAGTGGCTATTATAACAGCTGGTACATGTTACCATCAAGGACAAAGAGGCCTAGTGACTATTATAACAACCTGGTACATGTTACCATCAAGGACAAAGAGGCCTAGTGACTATTATAACAGCTGGTACATGTTACCATCAAGGACAAAGAGGCCTAGTGACTATTATAACAGCTGGTACATGTTACCATCAAGGACAAAGAGGCCTAGTGACTATTATAACAGCTGGTACATGTTACCATCAAGGACAAAGAGGCCTAGTGACTATTATAACAGCTGGTACATGTTACCATCAAGGACAAAGAGGCCTAGTGACTATTATAACAGCTGGTACATGTTACCATCAAGGACAAAGAGGCCTAGTGACTATTATAACAGCTGGTACATGTTACCATCAAGGACAAAGAGGCCTAGTGACTATTATAACAGCTGGTACATGTTACCATGAAGGACAAAGAGGCCTAGTGACTATTATAACAGCTGGTACATGTTACCATCAAGGACAAAGAGGCCTAGTGACTATTATAACAGCTGGTACATGTTACCATCAAGGACAAAGAGACCTAGTGACTATTATAACAGCTGGTACATGTTACCATCAAGGACAAAGAGGCCTAGTGACTATTATAACAGCTGGTACATGTTACCATCAAGGACAAAGAGGCCTAGTGACTATTATAACAGCTGGTACTTGTTACCATCAAGGACAAAGAGGCCTAGTGACTATTATAACAGCTGGTACATGTTACCATCAAGGACAAAGAGGCCTAGTGACTATTATAACAGCTGGTACATGTTACCATCAAAGACAAAGAGGCCTAGTGACTATTATAACAGCTGGTACATGTTACCATCAAAGACAAAGAGGCCTAGTGACTATTATAACAGCTGGTACATGTTACCATCAAGGACAAAGAGGCCTAGTGACTATTATAACAGCTGGTACATGTTACCATCAAGGACAAAGAGGCCTAGTGGCTATTATAACAGCTGGTACATGTTACCATCAAGGACAAAGAGGCCTAGTGACTATTATAACAACCTGGTACATGTTACCATCAAGGACAAAGAGGCCTAGTGACTATTATAACAGCTGGTACATGTTACCATCAAGGACAAAGAGGCCTAGTGACTATTATAACAGCTGGTACATGTTACCATCAAGGACAAAGAGGCCTAGTGACTATTATAACAGCTGGTACATGTTACCATCAAGGACAAAGAGGCCTAGTGACTATTATAACAGCTGGTACATGTTACCATCAAGGACAAAGAGGCCTAGTGACTATTATAACAGCTGGTACACATTAAGTCGTGAAACTGTTACTAACCAGGAAAGCCTTCTGACTTGTGTATCTTCTACTCCATCTCAGTGTTGCTTAGAGCTACAGTGCTTCAAGTTTAGTATTTTTTACACATTTTCTAACTTGGAAATGAGGCTTCCCCTATAAATATCAGTGTTATCCGCCAATTATCGCCCACAGTCCAAAATGTAAGAGATAAGACCGGAGGTTTGTTTTCTGCTTCCTGATAGGTCTGCTCTCAGGATCCTGGGCCATGCAGTGACAACAGTTCAGACTGAGAGGCTAACAATAGCTGTGACACCAGCAGCTGAGCCGTACGCACGCGCACACACACACACGCACGCACACACGCACACACACACACACACACACACACACACAAGCAGCTGAGCCGTACCCATGCACACACACTCATACACTCATACACTCACTCACTCTCTCTCTCTCTCTCTCTCTCTCACACAGACACACACACACACACACACACACACACACACACACACACACACACACACACACACACACACACACACACACACACACACACACACACACACACACACACACACAAAAACACACCAGCAGCTGAACTGTATTTCGTGTGGAACGTAATGGCGCACTTGTATGGGCATCTGTCATCTTAAATAGCAATGAATAGCAATGCTAACGTTTGAGATCCTTTTTCTATGACAGATCTCCACCCTCTTACTAACTAGTCGGCCTTACCGTACTTCCAAGTCTTACGCAAGGAAGCTGGGAAGTCGAGGCTATTTCGACTCAGACAGTAGTCAAATGGTATCTGTGTATCATCAGGTCACACTACAGAGAGACTGAGAGCTGGGGCTCATCAGGGGCTCAGGGCCAGAGAGTAGCCCACTGGTGACTCACCAGTCTGGGCCTCCTGATCTACCCTAATCTCTATCACTGGTTGGTTTCTGTACTAGGTTGGATCAGGACCATGTAGAACGTTTGGCCATATTCTCATCCTTTATTCAGACAATTCCCTATTAGATGACCCGTTGTGAACAAGCAAAAACAGAGCAGCGAATTTAACAGACGTTTTAGTTATTTTTCATGGATTATCATTGGAGATAACGTGTATACAAGCCTTCGCTGTGTCGTGGTGTCAACACATGTCTGCTTTCACTGAACATCTTTATAGGTTTTGATAAACTATCAGCAAAATAAACAGCACAGCGAGGAAACGTCAATTATCAATCAGCAACGGCTATGGAGGAGAACGTGGCGCTCTCGGGAACGTTCAGATACAATTCGCATTGGCCCAATTCTCTCTCTCTCTCTCTCTCTCTATATATATATATATATGACTATGGGTTGGACCAGAGTATTTAGAGTGTTTGGAACACTTTTAGAATGTTGAATGTTGTTCTAATTCTAGACATTCAGTTACATAGCATCATTTAAATATTCCCCGTGTCTGGTAATGAGGCGGAAACATTTAAGCGTCTTGTATAGTATATGCATCACAATGCTCATTCTAGACATTATTACAACGTGTCATGTGAAAGTGAAACTGACACCGTTTCAACTACTTTTCCAGAAATAGAAACAAACAAATAATGATGATTATAATTATCGATGTAAAATATCAAAACCCGCAGTATATGCTTCTAAACTTTGGAATTAAATCGATGCAGTCAATCAATGCACGATTCATAGAATTAACCAATCAATGAAATGGCTAGGTAGTGTAATAAATATTACTAGCAGGTTGTACATCACAGCGGGTACATTTTTTTGTCGCTTCCAGTTATTCAGTTATGAACCGTTTCTCTTTCACTAACCCAATATTTAGTTTACACCAAAATATCTACACAATCAATCTGGCTAAATACAGTAGTTTGGATGGGTTCTGATAGTTCACACCAGTCAAAAAAAAGCTTGGTTTAAACATTTAAGAATAAATACGTGGTCGACTAGACATGTTTCTGTCCCTCTGATAGAATATGTGTAGGGTAACTTACGGTAACCGTAATCTCATGTTTTTCAGAAGGCCATGAGACTAACACCCCCCCCACACACACACACACACTCCTACTACCACAGCCATTTCCAACAACCCCTACACACCCACTTCCAACAACGACTACACCCCCCACACTGGCTAGCCTCCACACTGCTACTGGAAACCAGAGCCTATGACAGCTGAATCAAAGAGTGGGAATAGAAATGAGCGAGAGATAGATAGAGACATGAGAAGAGAGAGAGGGAGAGATAGAGAGAGAGACAGAGAGAGAGAGAGAGAGATGGAGAGATAGAGAGAGAGGGAGAGATAGAGAGAGACATGAGAAGAGAGAGAGAGAGAGAGAGAGAGAGAGAGACATGAGAATAGAGAGAGAGAGAGAGAGAGAGATGAGAAGAGAGAGACAGAGAGAGAGAGAGAGAGAGAGAGAGAGAGAGAGAGAGAGAGAGAGGGAGAGATAGAGAGAGACATGAGAAGAGAGAGAGAGAGAGAGAGAGAGAGAGAGAGAGAGAGAGAGATACATGAGAAGAGAGAGAGAGAGACATGAGAAGAGAGAGACAGAGAGAGAGAGAGAGAGAGAGAGAGAGAGAGAGATGAGAAGAGAGAGAGAGAGAGAGGGAGAGATAGAGAGAGAGACAGAGAGAGAGAGAGAGAGAGAGAGAGAGGGAGAGATAGAGAGAGACATGAGTAGAGAGAGAGAGAGAGAGAGACATGAGAAGAGAGAGAGAGAGAGAGAGAGAGAGACATGAGAAGAGGGAGAGAGAGAGAGAGAGAGAGAGAGAGAGAGAGAGAGAGAGAGAGAGAGAGAGAGAGAGAGAGAGAGAGAGACATGAGAAGAGAGAGAGAGAGAGGGAGAGGTAGAGAGAGACGTGCGAAGAGAGAGAGAGAGAGAGAGAGAGAGAGAGAGAGAGAGAGAGAGAGGGGTGATTCAGGGAGTTGGATGCAGGGGGCTTAGAGTTATGGAGTGGGCGTTGTATGTCTACAAATAGCAGATCTCCTGTCCACCAGCCCCTCATTCAGACATCTACTTCCAACAGTAACCCAGTTCCTCCAGCCAGACCCTCGAACAACGTCCACCATGAGCTTCTCTTCCCAGTCCGCCCAGTCAGCCTCTTCCTACCGCCGGACCTTCGGTTCTGGTATTGGATCCACCCCAGGCATGTCCTCCATGTTCTCCCACAGTGGACGCGGCTCCTCTGGCTCCTCCGGCTCGGCCCACATGTCCTCCAGAGTCTACGAGATGACCAAAAGCTCCGCCCGCCCCAGCTACTCCTCCGGCAGTATTCGTTCCTCCTCCGGCGGCGCGATGCGCTCGTACGCCGGGATGGGCGAGAAGCTGGACTTCAACCTGGCCGACGCCACTAACCGCGACTTCCTGGACACCAGAACCAATGAGAAGGCAGAGTTGCAGCACCTGAACGACCGGTTCGCCAGCTACATCGAGAAGGTCCGTTTTCTAGAGCAGCAGAACGCTACTCTGGTTTTGGAGATCGAGAGGATGAGGGGTCACGAGCCGACCCGCGTGGCCGAGATGTACGAGGAGGAGATGAGAGAGCTGAGGCGTCAGGTGGACGGCATGTCCAATGACCGAGCCCGCATGGAGGTGGAGAGAGACAACTTGGCTGACGACCTGCAGAAACTCAAACTCAGGTGAGAGGTCAGGGGTCAAAAAACATACAGCAAAATCAAATGAAAAGTTTATTTGTCACGTGTTACAGGATAGGGTAAGGTGTCAACAGGACAATGAAATGCTATCCTGCAAGCTCTTCCAAAACAATGCAATGTTCAATGAGAGAGACGTTAGTAAAATCATGATAATAATATAATACGCGCTTGATTAAGAAATTAAACGGCATGAGAGAAAAGACAAGTTAGTAGTTAGGCGGTTATTATATTCAGGATCAATGGAAGTAGATATATTTCAAACTGCATGACGTAGAAGTTCGTTAAAAATCATTTTAAAAAAGAGAATCACTGAAACTACCTGTTACCTGTTACCTGTTACTACTGTAATATGTTCTTGATTTAAGTTATTCGCTTGAGAAGTTTGGGCCGTTTCATTATGGGCCCTCAATATATATATCACTATCTTGATATTCCAATAAGTGTACATTTTCAGTCTGGAGCTACCGCAGATGCATCAATACTCAGTGGAACAGGTGTTCTCTGTTGTGCTGAGTGAAAGCCACTCCTTAGAATGTATCCAAAGACCGAATGGTGATATGATCTGAATACGTGTCATGTCTTTATTTCTGCTGAATTGGGGAGAGTAACGCGGTCCCGACAGCGATGTGGTTATCCTCCATCTTAGAGGGAGTATATCAGTGAAGGTGTCAGTTGACATTGAAATGAACAAACAAAATACTTGGAAGTTCTCTCTTGCTATGCTGAAGCTTTATATATATATACTTTTCTAATTTACCCACAAGAGAAAATGGTTGAGAATGAATGCAGAAGAGATTGAGAAAGAGGATGTCAGAAGACAGAGAGAACGTGATGAGATTATAAATATGTGCCAACGGTCAAAGTGGGGGAAAAGCAGAGGATAACCAATATTGTGAAGGGCAGAAATAATGAGATCTGAATGCAGGATGGATAAACAGATATTACCCCAACTGTCTCAAAGTGTCCCCATAGTAGACAGACACAGAGAGAGAGAGAGACAGACAGACATGTTAGAGACAGACAGACAGACAGACAGACAGACAGACAGACAGACAGACAGACAGTCCCCATAGTAGACAGACAGACAGACAGACAGACAGACAGACAGACAGACAGACAGACAGACATGTTAGAGACAGACAGACAGACATGTTAGAGACAGACAGACAGACAGACAGACAGACAGACAGGCAGACAGACAGACAGACAGACAGTCCCCATAGTAGAGAGAAAGACAGACATGTTAGAGACATGACAGACAGACATGTTAGAGACAGACAGACAGACAGACAGACAGACAGTCCCCATAGTAGACAGACAGACAGACAGACAGACAGACAGACAGACAGACAGACAGTCCCCATAGTAGACAGACAGACAGACAGACAGACAGACAGACAGACAGACAGACAGACAGACAGACAGACAGACAGCTCGTCTTTGTCCACCAGTTGCTCAGAGCCCTCTCAGCAATCAGCAGAATACCATTCCCATATTAGACCACTATTCTTATCCATCCCAATATACCCTGAGTGCCTACTGTACTCCTCCTAAATATAGCCCGATATCAGCAGGCCTATTGGATGCTGTGTCTGACTCTGTGGCGTGCCAAGGCCTCATGAGAGTCTATGACTGTAAACTGTGGAAGCGTTCAACAGTGTTTCAAGTTTCACGTTTTGTTTTCATTGTGCTACAGGGAAATGTATTTTCTTGCTCAGTAGTAGTAGAAATAAATAAAGTAGAACAAAAACACAGGAGACATAGAAATAAGAAGAACATTTAGTTTTGTTTGTTGTAGTGTTGTTAATAGACGTTTCTATTTCGAGGTACAGGATCAACGGTGTGAAATGGTCTCTGGGTTTTTTTCTTCATGGAATTTTCTCTGCACGGTAAACAGCTGACGTGATCCAGCTCCTCCAAGGCTCTGCGAGGGAAGGGGTTTGGGCGCAGTGTAGCCGGAGGAACGAGGGAGAGTCAAACCAGTGTTGAAAGTGGAGGTGGAAAGGGGTCAACGTTTGAGAAGGTTCTGGGGTGGAACACACAGCCTGCTGTGTCATACTGACCTCAGATCAACTCAGGGTTGGGATTCATAGTGTTTCAGAGTAGGAGCGCTGATCTAGGATCAGTTCTGCCTTTTAGATCATAATGACTCAGATGACGTGGACAGAAAGGACCTGATCCTAGATCAGACACTCCTACTCTGACACACTTGAAAGATACTGTACATGTTCTGCTCTGCAGTAGAACACAGTCTCCAGCTTCTGTCTGCTCTACATGCTCCCCTCAGTCTGTCTGCTCCCCTCAGTCTGTCTGCTCCCCTCAGTCTGTCTGCTCCCCTCAGTCTGTCTGCTCCCCTCAGTCTGTCTGCTCTACATGCTCCCCTCAGTCTGTCTGCTCCCCCCAGTCTGTCTGCTCCCCTCAGTCTGGCTGCGCTACATGCTCCCCTCAGTCTGTCTGCTCCCCTCAGTCTGTCTGCTCTACACGCTACCCTCAGTCTGTCTGCTCCCCTCAGTCTGTCTGCTCCCCTCAATCTGTCTGCTCCCCTCAGTCTGTCTGCTCCCCTCAGTCTGTCTGCTCCCCTCAGTCTGTCTGCTCTACATGCTCCCCTCAGTCTGTCTGCTCCCCTCAGTCTGTCTGCTCCCCTCAGTCTGTCTGCTCCCCTCAGTCTGTCTGCTCCCCTCAGTCTGTCTGCTCTACATGCTCCCCTCAGTCTGTCTGCTCCCCTCAGTCTGTCTGCTCCCCTCAGTCTGTCTGCTCCCCTCAGTCTGTCTACTCCCCTCAGTCTGTCTGCCCCCATCAGTCTGTCTGCCCCCATCAGTCTGTCTGCCCCCATCAGTCTATCTACTCCCCTCAGTCTGTCTACTCCCCTCAGTCTGTCTTGCCCCCCTCAGTCTATCTGCTCTGTAAAGGTGTTTATCGCAGGCGGCAACATGAGACACATAGACAGCGTGGTGGCAGTCCTTCGCCTCCCCTGTGATCTAAATGAGTCCTGACATGCCTGGCCTGCCAACCATTATATAATGCACGCCACACTAGATAATATAATATAATAAGAATAACTGACATTTATCAGACACTTTGATCCAGAGTGTCTGCATCAACAGTACTGATACAGTATAGGGGTCTGCATCAACAGAACTGATACAGTATAGGAGTCTGCATCAACAGTACTGACACGGTATAGGAGTCTGCATCAACAGTACTGATACAGTATAGGAGTCTGCATCAACAGTACTGATACAGTATAGGAGTCTGCATCAACAGTACTGACAAGGTATAGGAGTCTGCATCAAGAGTACTGATACAGTATAGGAGTCTGCATCAACAGTACTGACACAGTATAGGAGTCTGCATCAACAGTACTGACACAGTGTAGGAGTCTGCATCAACAGTACTGACACAGTATAGGAGTCTGCATCAACAGTACTGACACAGTATAGGAGTCTGCATCAACAGTACTGACACAGTGTAGGAGTCTGCATCAACAGTACTGACACAGTATAGGAGTCTGCATCAACAGTACTGACACAGTATTGGAGTCTGCATCAACAGTACTGACACAGTATAGGAGTCTGCATCAACAGTACTGACACAGTATAGGAGTCTGCATCAACAGTACTGATACAGTATAGGAGTCTGCATCAACCGTACTGATACAGTATAGGAGTCTGCAT
>NC_092168.1:48306425-48351425 GCF_045791955.1 Oncorhynchus clarkii lewisi | reverse complement strand
AGACAGAGAGAGAGAGAGAGAGAGAGAGAGAGAGAGAGAGAGAGAGAGAGAGAGAGAGAGAGAGAGAGAGAGAGAAAGACAGAGAGACAGAGAGAGAGAGAGAGAGAGAGAGAGAGAGAGACAGAGAGAGACAGAGAGAGAGAGAGAGAGAGAGAGAGAGAGAGAGGGAGAGAGAGAGAGAGAGAGAGAGACCAGTGGTCCTGTATTGTAGGAGCCATGGTTTTTCCTGGTCAGTATAGGCAGTGTAGCTCTGGGCCGGATGTAAAGTCAGTGAATCAGGAGAGTGGAGGAACAAAAATATTTGTTATGGCTAATGGCTCTAAATTAAATCCTGTATGTACCTCTGAGCCCTAACCTCTGACCCCTAACCTCTGAACCCTGACCTCTATCCTCTGACCTCTGAAACCTGACCTCCGAACTCTATCCTCTGACCCCTGCAGGAGATCCATGAGCTGACGAGCCAGATGCAGGAGACCTCGGTGCAGGTCCAGATGGACATGTCCAAACCAGACCTGACCGTTGCCCTCAGGGACATCCGTATGCAGTACGAGGGTATCGCAGCCAAGAACATCTCCGAGGCAGAGGACTGGTACAAGTCCAAGGTGAACACCATCTATAACAGTATTATATAATATGGTATAGTACAGAGGACTGGTACAAGTCCAAGGTGAACACTATCTATAACACAACGTAGTATTATTTAATATGGTAGAGTACAGAGGAACCATCTATAACAGTATTATTTAATATGGTATAGTACAGAGGAACCATCTATAACAGTATTATATAATATGGTATAGTACAGAGGACTGGTACAAATCCAAGGTGAAAACACTAGACAAATGGGTGGGTAGTGACAGTGGGGTCATAGTTAGAGAGGCTTGCTGCCATCGGGATGGTTGACAGAATTGGCTTAGGACAGTACAGAACAGGATTGGAGCCTATTCCGTTTCAGTTAAGTAATTCAATTGGAATTGGAATTAAATTGACTGCATTGAAAATTAAATTAAATCGACCCCAAGTCCCCAACCCTGGCAAAGAACATGTGACCGCCAGTACTTTAAGTAAAGCAGTGTTAGATAAGCTAAAATTGGATATGATATGTGGACTGTGACAGTAGCTAAGCTAACTACGTTGGCACCACTACACAGTGACAGTAGCTAAGCTAACTACGTTGGCACCACTACACAGTGACAGCAGCTAAGCTAACTACGTCGGCACCACTACACAGTGACAGTAGCTAAGCTAACTACATCGGCACCACTATACAGTGACAGTAGCTAAGCTAACTACGTTGGCACCACTACACAGTGACAGTAGCTAAGCTAACTGCATTGGCACCACTACACAGTGACAGTAGCTAAGCTAACTACATCGGCACCACTACACAGTGACAGTAGCATCTATTCTTACCCATGTCTCCACCTCCTCTCCAGGTGTCAGACCTGAACCAGGCTGTGAACAAGAACAACGATGCTCTGAGACAGGCCAAACAGGAGAGCATGGAGTTCAGGCATCAGATCCAGTCCTACACCTGTGAGATCGACTCTCTCAAGGGAACCGTGAGTACTCTGTTACTACACCCTACTCTATATTACTACACCCTACTCTATATTACTACACCCTACTCTATATTACTACACCCTACTCTATATTACTACACCCTACTCTATATTACTACACCCTACTCTATATTACTACACCCTACTCTATATTACTACACCCTGCTCTATATTACTACACCCTACTCTATATTACTACACCCTACTCTATACTACTACATTATACTCTATATTACTACATCCTACTCTATATTACTACATCCTACTCTATATTACTACATTATACTCTATATTACTACACCCTACTCTATATTACTACACCCTACTCTATATTACTACACCCTACTCTATATTACTACACCCTACTCTATATTACTACATTATACTCTATATTACTACACCCTACTCTATATTACTACATTCTACTCTATATTACTACACCCTACTCTATATTACTACATCCTACTCTATATTACTACATTATACTCTATATTACTACATCCTACTCTATTACTACACCCTACTCTATATTACTACATTATACTCTATATTACTACACCCTACTCTATATTACTACACCCTACTCTATATTACTACACCCTACTCTATATTACTACACCCTACTCTATATTACTACATTCTACTCTATATTACTACACCCTACTCTATACTACTCTACCCTACTCTATATTACTACACCCTACTCTATATTACTACACCCTACTCTATATTACTACACCCTACTCTATATTACTACACCCTACTCTATATTACTACACCCTACTCTATATTACTACACCCTACTCTATATTACTACACCCGACTCTATATTACTACACCCTAATCTATATTACTACACCCTACTCTATATTACTACATCCTACTCTATATTACTACATTATACTCTATATTACTACATCCTACTCTATTACTACACCCTACTCTATATTACTACATTATACTCTATATTACTACACCCTACTCTATATTACTACACCCTACTCTATATTACTACACCCTACTCTATATTACTACACCCTACTCTATATTACTACACCCTACTCTATACTACTACACCCTACTCTATATCCTATTGGACTGTTACTACATGCTACTCTATATTACTACACCCTACTCTATATTACTACACCCTAATCTATATTACTACACCCTACTCTATATTACTACACCCTACTCTATATTACTACACCCTACTCTATATTACTAAACCCTACTCTATATTACTACACCCTACTATATATTACTACACCCTAATCTATATTACTACACCCTACTCTATATTACTACATTATACTCTATATTACTACATTCTACTCTATATTACTACACCCTACTCTATACTACTACACCCTACTCTATATCCTATTGGACTGTTACTACATGCTACTCTATATTACTACACCCTACTCTATATTACTACACCCTAATCTATATTACTACACCCTACTCTATATTACTACACCCTACTCTATATTACTACACCCTACTCTATATTACTACACCCTACTCTATATTACTACACCCCACTCTAAAATTACTACACCCTACTCTATATTACTACACCCTACTCTATATTACTAAACCCTACTCTATATTACTACACCCTAATCTATATTACTACACCCTACTCTATATTACTACACCCTACTCTATATTACTACATTCTACTCTATATTACTACACCCTACTCTATATTACTACATTCTACTCTATACTACTACACCCTACTCTATATCCTATTGGACTGTTACTACATGCTACTCTAGATCCTCCTGTACCAAGTTTACTCTTGTTTTCTTCCCTTCATGGATTTGACAGGAAAGGATTGGTGCTAGAAACTCCCTCTAGCCGTGTTTTAAACCAATCCAATGCTTTTCCTTTTACATGGGTGGGGAGTAGTTCACACTTCAGGACAATTCTCTAACCTATCATCACTTCAATCAGCTCTCCACCAGCTCCCCTCTCACCTCTCAATCTAACTATGATACCTGTTCATGTGATGATCTCTCTCTCTCTCTCTCTCTCTCTCTCTCTCTCCTTCCCTCCCTCCCTCCCTCCCTCCCTCCCTCCCTCCCTCCCTCCCTCCCTCCCTCTCTCTCTCTCCCTCTCCCTCTCCCTCTCGCTCTCTCTCTCTCTCTCTCTCTCTCTCTCTCTCTCTCTCTCTCTCTCTCTTTCCCCTACAGAATGAGTCTCTGCTGAGGCAGATGAGGGAGATGGAGGATCGTCTGGGAAACGAGGCTGGAGGTTACCAGGACTCCGTCACCCGTCTGGAGGCTGAGATCGCCAAGATGAAGGATGAGATGGCTCGTCACCTCAGAGAGTACCAGGACCTCCTCAACGTCAAGATGGCCCTGGATATAGAGATCGCTACCTACAGGAAGCTACTGGAGGGAGAGGAGAGCCGGTAGGAGAGAGGGATAAGTAGGGAGAGGGATAGAGAAGAGGGAGGGAAGGAGGTGCAGGGGGAGAGACTGAGAATATGGAGGGGTATGGGAGGGATAGAGAAGATGGAGGGGTAGGGGAGGAACAGGGGGAGGGATAGAGAAGAGTGACAGATAGCCCTGGACATAGAGATCGCTGCCTAACAGGTGATAAACAGTATTAGGAAGTGGACTAGAGAGAGAAGTAAGTGGAATAGGTTCTGAATGCTTCTGCAGTGAGAAGAGCTAGAAGGATAGATAGATCATATTGATAGAGACAGAGAGAGAGAGCGTGGTGGGGGAGGGGGGCAGACGAGGCTACATAGAGGGGTAAGAACATATCTGTAAGTGCGTCATTAAAATCATCATAAACTAATTATTTCACCTGTAAATAACTATTCTGTTGGTGTTCTCTCTTTCTTCCCCAGAATCACTGTATCTGGCTCCAAGTCTTCTCACTCTGGCTCCCACTCTGCTGCCTCATTATATTCCACTGTTGGATTCAGAGGTGACCACTGAAAACACACTTCCTCACAACTGACCAATCACCAAAGAGTCCTATAAGACATGTACAGTAACTTAAAGTAAAAGGATGGTGAGAGCAGAATCACAATTTCACCACGAGGTGGAGCAGCTGTACGCTGAAAACACGGACAGCATGAATTGATGCATTTAGAATATTTGCATCACTGAGACCACAATCAGTTCAACGATGATGATAGAGGATGATTGAAGTTAATTGATTGGTTGATTGATTGGTTAATTGATTGGTTGGTTGGTATATTAAACTGTGGCTGTTGATGTTAGATTGAGGCAGAGTGAATCATATATACAACTCTGGGTTGATGTTGATGTTAGACTGAGGCAGAGTGAATCATATATACAACTCTGGGTTGATGTTGATGTTAGATTGAGGCAGAGTGAATCATATATACAACTCTGGGTTGATGTTGATGTTAGATTGAGGCAGTGTGAATCATATATACAACTCTGGGTTGATGTTGATGTTAGATTGAGGCAGAGTGAATCATATATACAACTCTGGGTTGATGTTGATGTTAGATTGAGGCAGAGTGAATCATATATACAACTCTGGGTTGATGTTAGGTTGGTTTTGTGATTCTGTTAGTACGAGGTTGTCTTAACTCTGTCCGATCCATCCGCAGAGACCAGCCCAGACGTCGGACGATCAGCAGAGGTCCACTCCAAGAAGACTGTCCTGATCAAGACCATCGAGACCCGCGATGGAGAGGTAAAATCAACACACAGAAGATGACATAGCATCCAATATCGGCTTTGTTCCAAGTAAACACCTTATTCCCTAAATAGACCACTACCAGGGTTCTGGTGAAAGGTAGTGCACTATATAGGGAATAGGGTGCCATTTGGGTGGTATCGTTGGGAACCCACAGCTGACAGTCAGTCCGCAGTGGAAAGTTAAACTGATCATGCAGGCCTAGCTTAATAAAGGCAGATAAAAGTATCTCATAGCCTTCACAGCTTTTAACCAATGTTCATTTTTGTTCTAGATTACATATTCTATGAGTGATGGAGCTAGTGCTCTGTGTGTAAGTGCGGTTTAAATATCATCTTTTGACCCAACCACCTTTTAATTAACTCACTTTTCATATTCTCACCCCCTCAGTACTAGACCTGATGACTGTGTCCTCTCCCTCAGTACTAGACCTGATGACTGTGTCCTCTCCCTCAGTACTAGACCTGATGACTGTGTCCTCTCCCTCAGTACTGATGACCGTGTCCTCTCCCTCAGTACTAGACCTGATGACTGTGTCCTCTCCCTCAGTACTGATGACCGTGTCCTCTCCCTCAGTACTGATGACTGTGTCCTCTCCCTCAGTACTGATGACTGTGTCCTCTCCCTCAGTACTGATGACTGTGTCCTCTCCCTCAGTACTGATGACTGTGTCCTCTCCCTCAGTACTAGACCTGATGACTGTGTCCTCTCCCTCAGTATTAGACCTGATGACTGTGTCCTCTCCCTCAGTACTAGACCTGATGACTGTGTCCTCTCCCTCAGTACTAGACCTGATGACGGTGTCCTCTCCCTCAGTACTAGACCTGATGACTGTGTCCTCTCCCTCACTATTAGACCTGATGACTGTGTCCTCTCCCTCAGTACTGATGACCGTGTCCTCTCCCTCAGTACTGATGACTGTGTCCTCTCCCTCAGTACTGATGACTGTGTCCTCTCCCTCAGTACTGATGACTGTGTCCTCTCCCTCAGTACTGATGACTGTGTCCTCTCCCTCAGTACTAGACCTGATGACTGTGTCCTCTCCCTCAGTATTAGACCTGATGACTGTGTCCTCTCTCTCAGTTCTAGACCTGATGACTGTGTCCTCTCCCTCAGTACTAGACCTGATGACGGTGTCCTCTCCCTCAGTACTAGACCTGATGACTGTGTCCTCTCCCTCAGTACTGATGACCGTGTCCTCTCCCTCAGTATTAGACCTGATGACCGTGTCCTCTCCCTCAGTATTAGACCTGATGACCGTGTCCTCTCCCTCAGTACTGATGACTGTGTCCTCTCCCTCAGTACTAGACCTGATGACTGTGTCCTCTCCCTCAGTACTAGACCTGATGACTGTGTCCTCTCCCTCAGTACTAGACCTGATGACTGTGTCCTCTCCCTCAGTACTAGACCTGATGACTGTGTCCTCTCCCTCAGTACTAGACCTGATGACTGTGTCCTCTCCCTCAGTACTAGACCTGATGACTGTGTCCTCTCCCTCAGTACTAGACCTGATGACTGTGTCCTCTCCCTCAGTACTAGACCTGATGACCGTGTCCTCTCCCTCAGTACTGATGACTGTGTCCTCTCCCTCAGCATTAGACCTGATGACTGTGTCCTCTCCCTCAGTACTAGACCTGATGACTGTGTCCTCTCCTTCAGTACTAGACCTGATGACGGTGTCCTCTCCCTCAGTACTGATGACCGTGTCCTCTCCCTCAGTACTGATGACTGTGTCCTCTCCCTCAGTATTAGACCTGATGACTGTGTCCTCTCCCTCAGTACTGATGACTGTGTCCTCTCCCTCAGTATTAGACCTGATGACTGTGTCCTCTCCCTCAGTATTAGACCTGATGACTGTGTCCGCTCCCTCAGTACTGATGACTGTGTCCTCTCCCTCAGTATTAGACCTGATGACTGTGTCCTCTCCCTCAGTACTGATGACTGTGTCCTCTCCCTCAGTACTAGACCTGATGACTGTGTCCTCTCCCTCAGTACTGATGACCGTGTCCTCTCCCTCAGTACTGATGACTGTGTCCTCTCCCTCAGTACTGATGACTGTGTCCTCTCCCTCAGTACTGATGACTGTGTCCTCTCCCTCAGTACTGATGACTGTGTCCTCTCCCTCAGTACTAGACCTGATGACTGTGTCCTCTCCCTCAGTATTAGACCTGATGACTGTGTCCTCTCCCTCAGTACTAGACCTGATGACTGTGTCCTCTCCCTCAGTACTAGACCTGATGACGATGTCCTCTCCCTCAGTACTAGACCTGATGACTGTGTCCTCTCCCTCAGTATTAGACCTGATGACTGTGTCCTCTCCCTCAGTACTGATGACCGTGTCCTCTCCCTCAGTACTGATGACTGTGTCCTCTCCCTCAGTACTGATGACTGTGTCCTCTCCCTCAGTACTAGACCTGATGACTGTGTCCTCTCCCTCAGTATTAGACCTGATGACTGTGTCCTCTCCCTCAGTACTAGACCTGATGACTGTGTCCTCTCCCTCAGTACTAGACCTGATGACGGTGTCCTCTCCCTCAGTACTAGACCTGATGACTGTGTCCTCTCCCTCAGTACTGATGACCGTGTCCTCTCCCTCAGTATTAGACCTGATGACCGTGTCCTCTCCCTCAGTATTAGACCTGATGACCGTGTCCTCTCCCTCAGTACTGATGACTGTGTCCTCTCCCTCTGTACTAGACCTGATGACTGTGTCCTCTCCCTCAGTACTAGACCTGATGACTGTGTCCTCTCCCTCAGTACTAGACCTGATGACTGTGTCCTCTCCCTCAGTACTAGACCTGATGACTGTGTCCTCTCCCTCAGTACTAGACCTGATGACTGTGTCCTCTCCCTCAGTACTAGACCTGATGACTGTGTCCTCTCCCTCAGTACTAGACCTGATGACCGTGTCCTCTCCCTCAGTACTGATGACTGTGTCCTCTCTCTCAGCATTAGACCTGATGACTGTGTCCTCTCCCTCAGTACTAGACCTGATGACTGTGTCCTCTCCTTCAGTACTAGACCTGATGACGGTGTCCTCTCCCTCAGTACTGATGACCGTGTCCTCTCCCTCAGTACTGATGACTGTGTCCTCTCCCTCAGTATTAGACCTGATGACTGTGTCCTCTCCCTCAGTATTAGACCTGATGACTGTGTCCGCTCCCTCAGTACTGATGACTGTGTCCTCTCCCTCAGTATTAGACCTGATGACTGTGTCCTCTCCCTCAGTACTGATGACTGTGTCCTCTCCCTCAGTACTGATGACTGTGTCCTCTCCCTCAGTACTGATGACCGTGTCCTCTCCCTCAGTACTGATGACTGTGTTCTCTCCACCCCACCTCAGAGCACCTCACTCTCCTCTCACAGTTAAAAAACCTACAGAGGACACCAGGATCGGGTTCAATATCTTTTAAATTCAATCAATTCAGGAATTGTACATATTCCAACTCAAATTTTTCCTTTTAGAAAAAACGTCTAGCAGAATTGGAATTAAAATTTGAACTTTAGTTTACTTCCTGAATTGAACCCAACCCTGTAGGACACAATATTCTTCACATTAAACTACAGAGGTGTATTCGCTGTCTTGTCCAAACTGTAACGGTCTCTAATGCATCTGATACTCTGATTTCTGTTCCAAGTACACCACCGTTCCAAAGGAGTCAATTAGAAATTCTATTTTTTTTGTCCATTAAAATAACATCAAATTGATCAGAAATACAGTGTAGACATTGTTGATGTTGTACATGACTATTGTAGCTGGAAACGGCTGGTTTTCTTTATGGACAGATGCATATCTGAGTTCCCAGTCATGTGAAATCCATAGATTAGAGAGTTTAAATTGACATGGAAACCATCTGTTAGTTATATTTCACACCTATTCCACTTCCTGCCATTACCGCAAGCACGTCCTCCCTAATTTAAGTGCCACCAGCCTCCTGTGGTTAGTTCGTGCATGTGTTTTAAATGACAACTTCGTCATCGATCCACATTTTAAAATATATTTTTTTTATTTATTTAACTATGCCAAGGTATTTATATGAGGGGACTGTTGTATTTTATATATTTTGTAATTGAACGAAGCAAAGGCTCCCTTGTCAAAGAGACGTTGGTCTCAAAGGGACAACGCGTGGAAATAACGGGTCAATATAAACCATAAAATACACTGCACTGTGTCTCTCGAAGCCATCTGTTTGTTGTCACTGTGCCTGACCTATCCACCCTGACTGACTCTCTTCTCCTCCCGCAGGTGGTCAGTGAATCTACACAGCACCAGCAGGACATCATGTAAACAACAACAACAGCAGCAACAAGCTTAAATTAGGAAAAAAAAAATGGATGTTTACATACAAAAATACGAGGGGTTCTCTAGCTGCCGTTTCTAAGGCAAAGCCTCGTTTTAAAAAAATGTCTATTTTTTGAGAGGGAGTGAGTTATGAACACCTTACGAAGTGTTATAACCACCTTATGAAGGGTTATATCCTTCATAGGAATGTTTATAACTCGTGAACTCCAACTAATCAGATGTTATATGACCCATCTCCGAAGCAGAAGAACATAAGAAGAAAGACAATGTTAAGTTTACAGTAATCAGAAGGTGGGAACAAGGTGGAGGGAAAGTCAAGTCAGGCCCTGGCCAGAACAGAACACGCATGGCTAGAATGGATCTCCAGGAGATCAAGAGATGGATCTCTGTAGTGCACGTCTGTGTGTGAGTGGGTCTCTTTGCTTCACAGTAGTTTCACAGCGGCAAATGATTTGAAATAAAGATATACTGTATCTTCAAAAGAGAATACAATTGATTCTATTCCTTGGTTATTTTATATATATATTTGTATTCCAAATGGCACCCTATTCCCTATATAGTGAACTACTTTTAACAGGAACGAACGGGGCACTGGTCAAAAGTAGTGCACTAAATAGCGAATATGGTGCCATTTTGCTAAAGTAAAACAGGGATGGGTTAATTAATGAGCTTGTTTAATTTATTGTCTGATTAAAGCTTACTATAACGGATACCAGTGTATTAATCAAATCAAATCAAAATCAAATCAAATTTATTTATATAGCCCTTCGTACATCAGCTGATATCTCAAAGTGCTGTACAGAAACCCAGCCTAAAACCCCAAACAGCAAGCAATGCAGGTGTAGAAGCACGGTGGCTAGGAAAAACTCCCTAGAAAGGCCAAAACCTAGGAAGAAACCTAGAGAGGAACCAGGCTATGTGGGGTGGCCAGTCCTCTTCTGGCTGTGCCGGGTGGAGATTATAACAGAACATGGTCAAGATGTTCAAATGTTCATAAATGACCAGCATGGTCGAATAATAATAAGGCAGAACAGTTGAAACTGGAGCAGCAGCACAGTCAGGTGGACTGGGGACAGCAAGGAGTCATCATGTCAGGTATTCCTGGGGCATGGTCCTAGGGCTCAGGTCCTCCGAGAGAGAGAAAGAAAGAGAGAATTAGAGAGAGCATATGTGGGATGGCCAGTCCTCTTCTGGCTGTGCCGGGTGGAGATTATAACAGAACATGGCCAAGATGTCCAAATGTTCATAAATGACCAGCATGGTCGAATAATAATAAGGCAGAACAGTTGAAAGAAACTGGAGCAGCAGCACGGCCAGGTGGACTGGTGACAGCAAGGAGTCATCATGTCAGGTAGTCCTGGGGCATGGTCCTAGGGCTCAGGTCCCCCGAGAGAGAGAAAGAGAGAATTAGAGAACGCACACTTAAATTCACACAGGACACCGAATAGGACAGGAGAAGTACTCCAGATATAACAAACTGACCCTAGCCCCCCGACACATAAACTACTATTACAATGGAGTAACGAGGAATTAGCTTCCTAGTCTCCATAACCGGAGGAGGTAATACTAGTCTCCATAATAACAGGAGGTAATACTAGTCTTCATAATAACAGGAGGTAATACTAGTCTTCATAATAACAGGAGGTAATACTAGTCTTCATGATAACAGGAGGTAATACTAGTCTTCACAATAACAGGAGGTAATACTAGTCTTCATAATAACAGGAGGTAATACTAGTCTTCACAATAACAGGAGGTAATACTAGTCTTCATAACCGGAGGACGTAATACTAGTCTTCATAATAACAGGAGGAGGTAATACTAGTCTTCATAATAACAGGAGGAGTTAATACTAGTCTTCATAATAACAGGAGGAGTTAATACTAGTCTTCATATTAACAGGAGGTAATACTAGTCTTCATAACAGGAGGAGGTAATACTAGTCTTCATAATAACAGCAGGTAATACTAGTCTTCATAACCGGAGGAGGTAATACTAGTCTTCATAATAACAGGAGGTAATACTAGTCTTCATAATAACAGGAGGTAATACTAGTCATCAGAATAACAGGAGGAGGTAATACTAGTATTCATATTAACAGGAGGAGGTAATACTAGTCTTCATAATAACAGGAGGTAATACTAGTATTCATATTAACAGGAGGAGGTAATACTAGTCTTCATATTAACAGGAGGAGGTAATACTAGTCTTCATAATAACAGGAGGTAATACTAGTCTTCATAATAACAGGAGGAGGTAATACTAGTCTTCATAACAGGAGGTAATACTAGTCTTCATATTAACAGGAGGTAATTCTAGTCTTCATAATAACAGGAGGTATTACTAGTCTTCATAATAACAGGAGGAGGTGATACTAGTCTTCATAATAACAGGAGGAGGTAATACTAGTCTTCATAACAGGAGGTAATACTAGTCTTCATATTAACAGGAGGTAATACTAGTCTTCATAATAACAGGAGGAGGTAATACTAGTCTTCATATTAACAGGAGGAGGTAATACTAGTCTTCATAATAACAGGAGGTAATACTAGTCTTCATAATAACAGGAGGAGGTAATTCTAGTCTTCATATTAACAGCATGTAATACAAGTCTTCATGATAACAGGAGGTAATACTAGTCTTCATATTAACAGGAGGAGGTAATACTAGTCTTCATAACAGGAGGAGGTAAAACTAGTCTTCATAATAACAGGAGGAGGTAATACTAGTCTTCATATTAACAGGAGGAGGTAATACTAGTCTTCATAATAACAGGAGGTAATACTAGTCTTCATAACAGGAGGTAATACTAGTCTTCATATTAACAGCAGGGAATACTAGTCTTCATGATAACAGGAGGTAATAATAGTCTTCATAATAACAGGAGGTAATACTAGTCTTCATAATAACAGGAGGTAATACTAGTCTTCATAATAACAGGAGGTAATACTAGTCTTCATAATAACAGGAGGTAATACTAGTCTTCATATTAACAGGAGGAGGTAATACTAGTCTTCATAATAACAGGAGGAGGTAATACTAGTCTTCATAATAACAGGAGGAGGTAATACAAGTCTTCATAATAACAGGAGGAGGTAAAACTAGTCTTCATAATAACAGGAGGAGGTAATACTAGTCTTCATATTAACAGGAGGAGTTAATACTAGTCTTCATAATAACAGGAGGAGTTAATACTAGTCTTCATATTAACAGGAGGTAATACTAGTCTTCATAACAGGAGGAGGTAATACTAGTCTTCATAATAACAGCAGGTAATACTAGTCTTCATAACCGGCGGAGGTAATACTAGTCATCAGAATAACAGGAGGAGGTAATACTAGTCTTCATAATAAAAGGAGGTAATACTAGTCTTCATAATAACAGGAGGTAATACTAGTCTTCATAATAACAGGAGGTAATACTAGTCATCAGAATAACAGGAGGAGGTAATACTAGTCTTCATATTAACAGGAGGAGGTAATACTAGTCTTCATAATAACAGGAGGTAATACTAGTATTCATATTAACAGGAGAAGGTAATACTAGTCTTCATAATAACAGGAGGAGGTAATACTAGTTTTCATAATAACAGGAGGAGGTAATACTAGTCTTCATAATAACAGGAGGAGGTAATACTAGTCTTCATAATAACAGGAGGAGGTAATACTAGTCTTCATAATAACAGGAGGAGGTAATACTAGTCTTCATATTAACAGGAGGTAATACTAGTCTTCATATTAACAGGAGGTAATACTAGTCTTCATAACAGGAGGTAATACTAGTCTTCATATTAACAGCAGGTAATACCAGTCTTCATGATAACAGGAGGTAATACTAGTCTTCATAATAACAGGAGGTAATACTAGTCTTTATAACAGGAGGTATTACTAGTCTTCATAATAACAGGAGGTAATACTAGTCTTCATAATAACAGGAGGTAATACTAGTCTTCATAATAACAGGAGGTAATACTAGTCTTCATAATAACAGGAGGTAATACTAGTCTTCATAATAACAGGAGGTAATACTAGTCTTCATAATAACAGGAGGTATTACTAGTCTTCATAATAACAGGAGGTAATACTAGTCTTCATAATAACAGGAGGTAATACCAGTCTTCATATTAACAGGAGGTAATACTAGTCTTCATATTAACAGGAGGTAATACTAGTCTTCATAACAGGAGGAGGTAATACTAGTCTTCATAACAGGAGGTAATACTAGTCTTCATATTAACAGGAGGTAATACTAGTCTTCATATTAACAGGAGGAGGTATTACTAGTCTTCATAATAACAGGAGGTAATTCTAGTCTTCATAATAACAGAAGGTAATACTAGTCTTCATATTAACAGCAGGTAATACTAGTCTTCTTAATAACAGGAGGAGGTAATACTAGTATTCATATTAACAGCAGGTTATACTAGTCTTCATATTAACAGGAGGAGGTAATAATAGTCTTCATGATAACAGGAGGTAATACTAGTCTTCATAATAACAGGAGGAGGTAATACTAGTCTTCATAATAACAGGAGGTATTACTAGTCTTCATAATAACAGGAGGTAATACTAGTCTTCATATTAACAGCAGGTAATACTAGTCTTCATAATAACAGGAGGTAATACTAGTCTTCATATTAACAGGAGGAGGTAATACTAGTCTTCATATTAACAGCAGGTAATACCAGTCTTCATGATAACAGGAGGTAATACTAGTCTTCATAATAACAGGAGGTAATACTAGTCTTTATAACAGGAGGTATTACTAGTCTTCATAATAACAGGAGGTAATACTAGTCTTCATAATAACAGGAGGTAATACTAGTCTTCATAATAACAGGAGGTAATACTAGTCTTCATAATAACAGGAGGTAATACTAGTCTTCATAATAACAGGAGGTAATACTAGTCTTCATAATAACAGGAGGTATTACTAGTCTTCATAATAACAGGAGGTAATACTAGTCTTCATAATAACAGCAGGTAATACCAGTCTTCATATTAACAGGAGGTAATACTAGTCTTCATATTAACAGGAGGTAATACTAGTCTTCATAACAGGAGGAGGTAATACTAGTCTTCATAACAGGAGGTAATACTAGTCTTCATATTAACAGGAGGTAATACTAGTCTTCATATTAACAGGAGGAGGTATTACTAGTCTTCATAATAACAGGAGGTAATTCTAGTCTTCATAATAACAGAAGGTAATACTAGTCTTCATATTAACAGCAGGTAATACTAGTCTTCTTAATAACAGGAGGAGGTAATACTAGTATTCATATTAACAGCAGGTTATACTAGTCTTCATATTAACAGGAGGAGGTAATACTAGTCTTCATGATAACAGGAGGTAATACTAGTCTTCATAATAACAGGAGGAGGTAATACTAGTCTTCATAATAACAGGAGGTATTACTAGTCTTCATAATAACAGGAGGTAATACTAGTCTTCATATTAACAGCAGGTAATACTAGTCTTCATAATAACAGGAGGTAATACTAGTCTTCATATTAACAGGAGGAGGTAATACTAGTCTTCATATTAACAGGAGGTAATACTAGTCTTCATAACAGGAGGTAATACTAGTCTTCATAATAACAGGAGGAGGTAATACTAGTCTTCATATTAACAGGAGGTAATACTAGTCTTCATATTAACAGGAGGTAATACTAGTCTTCATAATAACAGGAGGAGGTAATACTAGTTTTCATAATAACAGGAGGTATTACTAGTATTCATATTAACAGGAGGAGGTAATACTAGTCTTCATAATAACAGGAGGAGGTAATACTAGTCTTCATATTAACAGGAGGAGGTAATACTAGTCTTCATAATAACAGGAGGAGGTAATACTAGTCTTCATAATAACAGGAGGTAATACTAGTCTTCATAATAACAGGAGGTAATACTAGTCTTCATATTAACAGGAGGTAATACTAGTCTTCATATTAACAGGAGGTAATACTAGTCTTCATAATAACAGGAGGAGGTAATACTAGTTTTCATAATAACAGGAGGTATTACTAGTATTCATATTAACAGGAGGAGGTAATACTAGTCTTCATAATAACAGGAGGAGGTAATACTAGTCTTCATATTATCAGGAGGAGGTAATACTAGTCTTCATAATAACAGGAGGAGGTAATACTAGTCTTCATAATAACAGGAGGTAATACTAGTCTTCATAATAACAGGAGGTAATACTAGTCTTCATATTAACAGCAGGTAATACTAGTCTTCATATTAACAGGAGGAGGTAATACTAGTCTTCATAATAACAGGAGGTAATACTAGTCTTCATAATAACAGGAGGAGGTAATACTAGTCTTCATAACAGGTGGTAATACTAGTCTTCATATTAACAGCAGGTAATTCTAGTCTTCATATTAACAGGAGGAGGTAATACTAGTCTTCTTCATAACAGGAGGAGGTAATACTAGTCTTCATATTAACAGCAGGTAATACTGGTCTTCATATTAACAGGAGGAGGTAATACTAGTCTTCTTAATAACAGGAGGAGGTAATACTAGTCTTCATATTAACAGCAGGTTATACTAGTCTTCATATTAACAGGAGGAGGTAATACTAGTCTTCATATTAACAGCAGGTAATACTAGTCTTCATGATAACAGGAGGAGGTAATACTAGTCTTCATATTAACAGGAGGTAATACTAATCTTCATATTAACAGGAGGTAATACTAGTCTTCATATTAACAGGAGGTAATTCTAGTCTTCGTATTTACAGGAGGAGGTAATACTAGTCTTCATAATAACAGGAGGAGGTAATACTAGTCTTCATGATAACAGGAGGTAATACTAGTCTTCATAATAACAGGAGGTAATACTAGTCTTCATATTAACAGCAGGTAATACTAGTCTTCATATTAACAGGAGGAGGTAATACTAGTCTTCATAATAACAGGAGGTAATACTAGTCTTCATAATAACAGGAGGAGGTAATACTAGTCTTCATAACAGGTGGTAATACTAGTCTTCATATTAACAGCAGGTAATTCTAGTCTTCATATTAACAGGAGGAGGTAATACTAGTCTTCTTCATAACAGGAGGAGGTAATACTAGTCTTCATATTAACAGCAGGTAATACTGGTCTTCATATTAACAGGAGGAGGTAATACTAGTCTTCTTAATAACAGGAGGAGGTAATACTAGTCTTCATATTAACAGCAGGTTATACTAGTCTTCATATTAACAGGAGGAGGTAATACTAGTCTTCATATTAACAGCAGGTAATACTAGTCTTCATGATAACAGGAGGAGGTAATACTAGTCTTCATATTAACAGGAGGTAATACTAATCTTCATATTAACAGGAGGTAATACTAGTCTTCATATTAACAGGAGGTAATTCTAGTCTTCGTATTTACAGGAGGAGGTAATACTAGTCTTCATAATAACAGGAGGAGGTAATACTAGTCTTCATGATAACAGGAGGTAATACTAGTCTTCATAATAACAGGAGGTAATACTAGTCTTTATAATAACAGGAGGTAATACTAATCTTCATATTAACAGGAGGTAATACTAGTCTTCATAATAACAGGAGGAGGTAATACTAGTCTTCATAATAACAGGAGGAGGTAATACTAGTCTTCATATTAACAGGAGGTAATACTAATCTTCATATTAACAGGAGGTAATACTAGTCTTCATAATAACATGAGGAGGTAATACTAGTCTTCATAATAACAGTAGTTTTCACTACTATAAAACACATACATTAAGACAAAGTCTAAAATGTAATTTCTGTCTTCCCCCCACCTCCCTTCTCCACCTTCCTCTCTCTCCCCACCTCCCTTCTCCACCTTCCTCTCTCTCCCCACCTCCCTTCTCCACCTTCCTCTCTCTCTCCCCACCTTCCTTCTCCACTTCCACTTCCTTCCTCTCTCTCTCCCCACCCAACTGTCTTTCCTGTTGGTTAGAAGCAGCTCCTTGTGACAGAGTGATATCTCAGCAATCTTTCCCTATCACGTCTGCTGCTGCTGCTGTCTCTGACTGTCTCTGACTGTCTCTGACTGTCTCTGACTGTCTCTGACTGTCTGTGTGTCCTGATGCAGCGTTGCAGATCAGCACTGTTATGATTGAGAGGTCTATTAGGATGATGAAGACCTTTAATGCTCTGATATGGACTGATCTAGCCTGGTCGCAGAACTGTTTGTACAATGACCAAAGGAGATTGCCAGACAGCACGAACAGATCTGGGACCAGGCTACGAGCGATCTGCTTGACATAATTAATTAACACTGAACAAAGACAGCAAATAGAAACAGAGAGAGAGAGACAGAGACAGAGGCAGAGAGAGAGAGAGAGACTGAGAGAGAGAGAGAAAGAGAGAGTGAGAGTCACTGTGCGTGCTGTAAAGATGGGGTCTTTCAATTTATAGTCAGTTTTAGCCAATAAAATCTTAAGAGTCTTAAAAGATTAAGATGGTCAAAAGAACACAGGCACTGGACAGAGGAACTCAACATCAACAGTGAAGAGGCGACTCCGGGATGCTGGCCTTCTAGGCAGAGTTCCTCTGTCCAGTGTCAACGTCAACAGTGAAGAGGCGACTCTAGGATGCTGGCCTTCTAGGCAGAGCTCCTCTGTCCAGTGTCTGTGCTCTTTTGCCCATCTTAATCTTTTCCTTTTATTGGCCAGTCTGAGATATGGCTTTTTCTCTGCAACTCTGCCTAGAAGGCCAGCATCCCGGAGTCGCCTCTTCACTGTTGACATTGAGACTGGTGTTTTGCGGGTACAATTTAATGAATCTGCCAGTGGAGGACTTGTGAGGCGTCTGTTTCTCAAACTAGACACTCTAATGTACTTGTCCTCTTGCTCAGTTGTGCACCGGGGCCTCCCACTCCTCTTTCTATTCTGGTTAGAGACAGTTTTCTCTGTTCTGTGAAGGGAGTAGTACACAGCGCTGTACGAGATCTTCAGTTTCTTGGCAATTTCTCGCATGGAATAGCCTTCATTTCTCAGAACAACAATAGACTGACGAGTGCACTGGGATTCGGGAAGCAATTTCAGGGAGTGCATAATTTAATAAACAAATGAACAAAACAAGAACCACGAACAACACACAGACAGGACACAGAAACAGAAGCAATAACCCCTGGGGAAGGAACCAAAGGGAGTGATTTATATAGGAAAGGTTAAACAGGGAAGTGATGGAGTCCAGGTGAGTCTGACAGGTGCCTGTAGCGATGATGACAGGTGTGCGTCATAACGAGCAGCCTGGTGACCTAGAGGCCGGAGAGGGAGCACACGTCACATGACTGACGAGTTTCAGAAGAAAGCTCTTTGTTTTTTGGCCATTTTGAGCCTGTAATCGAACCCACTGATGCGTCAGATACTCAACAAGTCTAAAGAAGGCCAGTTTGATTGCTTCTTTAATCAGAACAACAGTTTTCAGCTGTGCTAACATAATTGCAAAAGGGTTTTCTAATGATCAATTAGCCTTTTACAATAAACTTGGATTAGCTAACACAATGTGCCATTGGAACACAGGAGTGATGGTTGCTGATAATGGGTCTCTGTACGCCTTTGTAGATATTCCATTAAAAATCAACCGTTTCCAGCTACAATAGTCATGTACAACATTAACAATGTCTACACTGTATTTCTGATCAATTTGATGTTATTTTAATGGACAAAAAAATGTGCTTTTCTTTCAAAAACAAGGACATTTCAACGTGACCCAACACATTTGAACTGTAGTGTACATTACATTACATACACTACATTATTACACTACACTACATTATATACACTACATTACATTATATACACTACACTACATTACATACAGTACATTACATTACATACACTACATACATTACATACAGTACATTACATTACATACATTACATACATTACATACATTACATTACATACATTACATTACATACACTACATTATATACACTACAATACATTATATACACTACACTACATTATATACACTACAATACATTATATACACTACACTACATTACATACAGTACATTACATTACATACATTACATACATTACATACATTACATTACATACATTACATTACATACATTACATTACATACACTACATTATATACACTACACTACATTATATACAGTACATTACATTACATACATTACATACATTACATACATTATATTACATACATTACATTACATACATTACATACATTACATACATACATTACATACATACATTACATTACATACATTACATACATTACATTACATACATTACATACATTACATTACACACATTACATTACATTACATACATTACATACATTACATACATACATTACATACATTACATTACATACACTACATACATTACATTACATACATTACATACATTACATTACATACATTACATTACATACATTACATACATTACATTACATACATTACATACACTACATTACACACATTACATACATGACATTACATACATTACATTACATACATTACATACATTACATACACTACATTACATACATTACATACACTACATTACATACATTACATTACATACATTACATACACTACATTACATTATATACACTACACTACATACATTACATTACATACACTACATACACTACATTACATTACATACACTACATTACATACATTACATTACATACATTACATACACTACATTACATTACATACATACATTACATACATTACATTACATACATACATTACATACATTACATTACATACATTACATTACATACATTACATACATTACATACATTACATTACATACATTACATTACATTACATTATATACATTACATACATTCCATACACTACACTACACTACATTATATACACTACACTACATTACATTACATTCATACATTACATACATACATACATTACATACATTACATACATACATTACATACATACATACATTCATACATTACATACATACATTACATTACATACATACATTACATTACATACATACATTACATTACATACATACATTACATTACATACATTACATACATTACATTACATACATACATTACATTACATACATTACATACATTACATTACATACATTACATTACATACATTACATTACATTACATACATTACATACATTACATTACATTACATACATTACATTACATACATTACATACATTACATACATTACATTACATACATTACATTACATTACATTATATACATTACATACATTCCAATAACTACACTACACTACATTACATTATATACACTACACTACATTATATACATTACATACATTACATGACATACATTACATTACATACACTACATTACATACACTACATTACATACATTACATTACATTACATTATATACATTACATACATTCCATACACTACACTACACTACACTACATTCCATACACTACACTACACTACACTACACTACATTACATTATATACACTACACTACATTATATACATTACATACATTACATTACATACACTACATTATATACACTACACTACATTACATACATTACATTACATACATTACATACATTACATTACATACATTACATACATTACATTACATACATTACATTACACACATTACATACATTACATTACATACATACATTACATACATTACATTACATTACATACATTACATACATTACATACATTACATTACATACATTACATTACATACGTTACATACATACATTACATACATTACATACATTACATTACATACATTACATACATTACATTACATACATTACATACATTACATTACATACATACATTACATTACACACATTACATACATTACATTACATACATACATTACATACATTACATTACATTACATACATTACATACATTACATTACATACATTACATACATTACATTACATACACTACATTACATACATTACATTACATACATTACATTACATACATTACATACATTACATTACATACATTACATACATTACATACATTACATTACATACATTACATTACATACACTACATTACATACATTACATTACATACATTACATTACATACATTACATACATTACATTACATACATTACATACATTACATACATTACATTACATACATTATATACATTACATACATTACATTACATACATTACATTACATACACTACATTACATACACTACATTACATACACTACATTACATACATTACATACATTACATTACATACATTACATTACATTACATTACATTACATACATTACATTACATACACTACATTACATACACTACATTACATACACTACATTACATACATTACATACATTACATTACATACATTACATTACATTACATTACATTACATACACTACATACATTACATTACATTACATACACTACATACATTACATTACATTACATTACATTACATACACAACATACATTACATTACATTACATACATTACATTACATACATACATTACATACACTACATACATTACATTACATTACATACACTACATACATTACATTACATTACATACACTACATACATTACATTACATTACATACATTACACTACATACATTACACTACAATACATTATATACACTACACTACATTACATACATTACATACATTACATACACTACATACATTACATACATTACATTACATACATTACATACATACATTACATTACATACACTACATTACATACATACATTACATTACATACATTACATACATTACATACATTACATTACATACACTACATTATATACACTACATTACATACACTACATTATATACACTACACTACATTACATACATACATTACATTGCATACATTACATTACATACATACATTACATACACTACATACATTACATTACATTACATACACTACATACATTACATTACATTACATTACATTACATACACGACATACATTACATTACATTACATACATTACATTACATACATACATTACATACACTCCATACATTACATTACATTACATACACTACATACATTACATTACATTACATACATTACACTACATACATTACATAAAGTAAATTACATACACTACACTACATTATATACATTACATAAAGTAAATTACATACACTACACTACATTACATACATTACATAAAGTAAATTACATACACTACACTACATTACATACATTACATAAAGTAAATTACATACACTACACTACATACATACATTACATACATTACATAAAGTAAATTACATACACTACACTACATACATACATTGCATACATTACATAAAGTAAATTACATACATTACATACAAACATTACATTACATAAAGTAAATTACATACATACATTACATACATTACACTACATACATACATTACATTCATACATTACATAAAGTAAATTACATACATACATTACATACATTACATTACATACATACATTACATAAAGAAAATTACATACATTACATACAAACATTACATTACATAAAGTAAATTACATACATACATTACATACATTACACTACATACATTACATACATACATTACATATATTACACTACATACATTCCATACATTACACTACATACATTACATACACACATTACATTACATACATACATTACATTCATACATTACATAAAGTAAATTACATACATACATTACATACATTACATTACATACATACATTACATTCATACATTACATACATACATTACATTACATACATTACATTCATTACATTACATACATTACATTACATACATACATTACATACATTACATTACATACATTACATACATTACATTACATACATTACATTACATACATTACATACATTACATTACATACATACAACACATACATTACATTACATACATTACATTACATACATTACATTACATATATTACATACATTATATTACATACATACAACACATACATTACATTACATACATTACATTACATACATTACATTACATACATTACATACATTACATACATTACATTATATACATTACATACACTACATTACATTACTTTCATACATTACATAAAGTAAATTACATACATACATTACATACATACATTACATACATACATTACATACATTACATTACATACATTACATTACATACATTACATTACATACATTACATACATTACATTACATTACATACATTACATTACATTACATTACATTACATACATACATTACATACATTACATTACATACATACATTACATACATTACATACATTACATTACATACACTACATTACATACACTACATTACATACATTACATTACATACATTACATACATACATTACATACATTACATTACATACATTACATACATTACATTACATTACATACACTACACAACATACACTACATTATATACACTACATTATATACATACATTACATTACATACATTACATACATACATTACATTACATACATTACATACATACATTACATTATATACACTACATTACATACACTACATTACATACACTACATTATATACACTACATTATATACACTACATTACATACACTACATTACATACACTACATTATATACACTACATTATATACACTACATTATATACACTACATTACATACATTACATTACATACATTACATACATACATTACATTATATACACTACATTACATACACTACATTACATACACTACACTACATACACTACATTATATACACTACATTATATACATACATTACATTACATACACTACATTACATACACTACATTATATACATACATTACATTACATACATTACATACATACATTACATTACATACATTACATACATACATTACATTATATACACTACATTACATACACTACATTATATACATACATTACATTACATACATTACATTACATACATTACATACATACATTACATTACATACACTACATTACATACACTACATTACATACACTACATTACATACATTACATTACATACATTACATACATGACATACATTACATACATTACATTACATTACATACACTACATTATATACACTACATTACATACACTACATTATATACACTACATTACATTACATACATGACATACATGACATACATTACATTACATTACATACACTACATTACATACACTACATTACATACATTACATTACATACATTACATACATGACATACATTACATACATTACATTACATTACATACACTACATTACATACACTACATTACATTATATACACTACATTACATTACATACATTATATACACTACATTACATTACATACATTACATTACATACATTACATTACATACACTACATTACATACACTACATTACATACATTACATTACATACATTACATACACTACATTACATACATTACATACATACATTACATTACATACATTACATTACATACATTACATACATACATTACATTACATACACTACATTACATACACTACATTATATACATACATTACATTACATACATTACATTACATACATTACATACATACATTACATTACATACACTACATTACATACACTACATTACATACATACATTACATTACATACATTACATACATACATTACATTACATACATTACATACATTACATACATTACATTACATACATTACATTACATACATTACATACATACATTACATTACATACATTACATACATTACATTACATACATTACATACACTACATTACATACACTACATTATATACACTACATTACATTACATACATTACATACATTACATTACATACATTACATACATTACATTACATACATTACATACATTACATTACATACATTACATTACATACATTACAGACATACATTACATTACATACATTACATACATTACATTACATTACATTACATACATTACATACATTACATTACATACATTACATACATACATTACATACATTACATTACATACATTACATACACTACATTACATACACTACATTATATACACTACACTACATTATATACATACATTACATTACATACATACATTACATACGCTACATACATTACATTACATTACATGCATTACACTACATACATTACATAAAGTAAATTACATACACTACACTACATTACATACATTACATAAAGTAAATTACATACACTACACTACATTACATACATTACATAAAGTTCTCTGCAACTCTGCCTAGAAGGCCAGCATCCCGGAGTCGCCTCTTCACTGTTGACATTGAGACTGGTGTTTTGCGGGTACAATTTAATGAAGCTGCCAGTGGAGGACTTGTGAGGCGTCTGTTTCTCAAACTAGACACTCTAATGTACTTGTCCTCTTGCTCAGTTGTGCCGTATTCGCGGTGTGGATATTCGGACGCGACTGAGACAACCCGGCTCGATTTGGGTCCAGAAGCAAAACCAGTGGATCCCTGATCTAATATATATAAGCCGTGCACTTCAAGAAGCCTTGATGACTGCAGAATATGTATAGTAGTTACTGTAAATTACGATATATATTAATGTTGTTACTGTAGAATATGTACAGTAGTTACTGTAAATGACTATATATATTAATGTTGTTACTGTAGAATATGTATAGTAGTTACTGTAAATGACTATATATATATTCCTGTTGTTACTGTATAGTATGTATAGTAGTTACTGTAAATGACTATATATATTAATGTTGTTACTGTAGAATATGTACAGTAGTTACTGTAAATGACTATATATATTAATGTTGTTACTGTAGAATATGTACAGTAGTTACTGTAAATGACTATATATATTAATGTTGTTACTGTAGAATATGTACAGTAGTTACTGTAAATGACTATATATATTAATGTTGTTACTGTAGAATATGTATAGTAGTTAATGTAAATGACTATATATATATTCCTGTTGTTACTGTATAGTATGTATAGTAGTTACTGTAAATGACTATATATATTAATGTTGTTACTGTAGAATATGTACAGTAGTTACTGTAAATGACTATATATATTAATGTTGTTACTGTAGAATATGTACAGTAGTTACTGTAAATGACTATATATATTAATGTTGTTACTGTAGAATATGTATAGTAGTTACTGTAAATGACTATATATATATTCCTGTTGTTACTGTATAGTATGTATAGTAGTTACTGTAAATTACTATATATATTCATGTTGTTACTGTAGAATATGTACAGTAGTTACTGTAATTAGTTGAAATAATAGACAAATTGCAGTAATAAATAGCGTAGTCAACATCTTTGGAATCACAATATTTATCATATCCAGGTTCATACAAATACATGCTCAATAATAATTTGAATATTAACAACAATAACAAAGCTACAAGGCTCAGGTCTTTTGTTTAACGCCCCCTTTACACACATGACAGAATAATGCTTTAAAGGCCCAGTGCAGTCAAAAATGTGATTTTTCTTGTGTTTTATATATAATTTACGCACAAGTGAGGTTGGAACAATACTGTGAATCATTTTTTTTAATGACGATAATGCCCTTTTTGCGTAAGAGCTGTTTGAAGAGACCGCATCAAATATCTGACTGTTTTTGGATGGACTTTTGGCCTGCCTGGTGACATCATGAGTGAATAGACCAATAAGAAAGAGAGTTCCAAACCTCTCTGCCAATAACAGCTAGTTTTCAGTTTTGCCCTCCCCACTCAGACCACTCCCAGACAATCCTAGCAAAATTCTTACTTGAGAAATTGCTCTTTGCTAAGGAGCTACTTTTGTTTCATTTTGTATCTTTTTGATTGAAAATAATCCCAGCAAGGTACTTATCAGAAATTATTTAATCAGATCTTTAACTCATGCATTACATCCCAAATGGCACACTATTCCCTATATAGGGCATTACTTTTTGACCAGAGTCCTATGGGCCCTATGAGCCCTAATTCAAAAGTAATGCACTATGGGCCTCGATCAAAAGTAGTGCCCCAAATAGGGAATAGTGTATCATTTGAAAATCAGCCATGGAAACCCACAGCTGACTAGTCAGTACGTAAGAGAAAAGTACAACTCATATAATCATGTCGGCCTAGCCAATAAAGAGCAGCAGCGGCGCTCTACAGCCAGACATTTTCCCCCAGGAACGTTAGCGGTGAGCGTATTCATGGTAAACCTCTGAAAATGTCCGCGTAAAATGCCCTTTTTCTTGTTTTTACAATCTGTTATAGTATGCTGCGCTACAACACTCCTTGAATCGCAGCCAACGTACAGTGTGTAATTATACTTATAGAAAAGAATAAATCAGAGCATTAAATCAAATAAACTACTAATTCTGACAATAATTATCAAGAACACACAACATAATATATATATATATATAAACACAACAATCAAAAACATGTACAGTATTTACAAAGACATTAAAAAGGATTTTGACTAACGGTCACAGAACAACAGGAAGAGAAAACTGTTCCAAACCCTCAAGCCCTTATTCACTATGTAACAAAAAAACAGAAAGGAGGATAGAGAGTCAAAGTAATTTCCCAATGTCTGGTCCTTCACTCATAGTGCTGCCCCCACCCCACCCCCTACAACCGAGATTAAGTCACGTTCAGGAATCTTTCTCCTGACACGGGGAAGAAACAGGAAGAACGGCTCCATTGAACCCTGCCCCAAAACATCTATTGACGTCTGCCCATTTAATGATATTTACAACACATTAGTAATATCTGTAATAAACACAACACAGCATCCCTGTGTGTGGCTCAGCGGCTCCGAGCTTGCAATACCTAAGGTCATGGGTTTGATTCCCGCCGGGGCCACCAGTACGTAAAACCTATTCACGCTTCCAGCGCTTTGGATAAAAGCGTCTGTTACGTGGAATGTATAAAAACTCGCAAAAACAACACAGGCAAGGACGATGGATCCCTGTTCAGAAATAATCCTCAGGACACTATTATATATATATATATAATCTTCTCTTTGTTAGCTCCTGTATGTATTCAGTCACATCTTACTAACCACCGACACAAAAGATTACCATTTCACACTCGATCACAGGAAAGAACAGTGTTGAGGGAAAGATTTCAGTACAGTCATGTAGACGATGAAATGAGCCCCCCCCCCTCATGTGGACGATGAAATGAGCCCCCCCCACCCTTCATGTAGACTTTGAAATGAGCCCCCCCCCACCCTTCATGTGGGCGATGAAATGAGCCCCCCCCACCCTTCATGTAGACTTTGAAATGAGCCCCCCCCACCCTTCATGTAGACTTTGAAATGAGCCCCCCACCCTTCATGTAGACTTTGAAATGAGCCCCCCACCCTTCATGTAGACTTTGAATTGAGCCCCCACCCTTCATGTAGACTTTGAAATGAGCCCCCCACCCTTCATGTAGACTTTGAAATGAGCCCCCCACCCTTCATGTAGACTTTGAAATGAGCCCCCCACCCTTCATGTAGACTATGAAATGAGCCCCCCCCACCCTTCATGTAGACTTTGAAATGAGCCCCCCACCCTTCATGTAGACTTTGAAATGAGCCCCCCACCCTTCATGTAGACTTTGAAATGAGCCCCCCACCCTTCATGTAGACTTTGAAATGAGCCCCCCACCCTTCATGTAGACTTTGAAATGAGCCCCCCACCCTTCATGTAGACTTTGAATTGAGCCCCCCCCACCCTTCATGTAGACTTTGAATTGAGCCCCCCCCACCCTTCATGTAGGAGTTGAAATTAGCTTTTCCCTTCATGTAGGAGTTGAAGTGAGCTCCTCCCCTTCATGTGGACGATGAAATGAGCTCCTCCCCTTCATGTAGGAGTTGAAGTGAGCTCCTCCCCTTCATGTGGACGATGAAATGAGCTCCTCCCCTTCATGCAGGAGTTGAAATTAGCTTTTCACTTCATGTAAACGTTGAAATGAGCTCCACCCCTTTATTTGCTGTACCTGATATAGTGCTGTACCTGACACAGAGGGAGACATTATCACATGCTCTATAATATCCCCACATGGACTCTTAACAGTCCTTGTTTTCCGTCGCAGCACAACATGTGTCTAACGGATGTGTGATGTTATTTTCTTATTGTACTGCAGTTTCAGAGGACTGTAGGGGTAAATACATTACAACGACAAAGAGAAGAGGGGATGAGAAGGGGGAGAGTAGGAGAGGAAAGGAGAAGGGGGAGGGGAGGAGAAGGGGGAGAGTAGGAGAGGAAAGGAGAAGGGGGAGGGAGGAGATAGAAGGGGGAGGGAGGAGATAGAATGGGGAGGGAAGGAGAAGAGGGAGAGGAGGAGAGGAGAAGGGGGAGAGGAGGGGAGAGGGGAGGAGAAGGGGGAGAGGAGGGGAGAAGGGGGAGAGGATGAGAGGAGAAGGGGGAGAGGAGGGGAGAGGGGAGGAGAAGGGGGAGAGGAGGGAAGAGGACAGAAGAAGGGGGAGAGGAGGGGAGAGGAGAAGGGGGAGGGGAGGAGAAGGGGGAGAGTAGGAGAGGAAAGGAGAAGGGGGAGGGAGGAGATAGAAGGGGGAGGGAGGAGATAGAAGGGGGAGGGTAGGAGAAGAGAAGAGGGAGAGGAGGAGAAGGGGGAGAGGAGGGGAGAGGGGAGGAGAAGGGGGAAAGGAGGGGAGAGGAGAGGAGAAGGGGGAGAGGATGAGAGGAGAAGGGGGAGAGGAGAAGGGGGAGGGGAGGAGAAGGGGGAGAGGAGGGAAGAGGAGAGAAGAAGGGGGAGAGGAGAGGAGAAGGGGGAGAGGAGGGGAGGGGAGAAGGGGGAGGGGAGAAGGGGGAGAGGAGGGGAGGGGAGAAGGGGGAGGGGAGAAGGGGGAGAGGAGGGGAGAGGATAAGGGGGAGGGGAGAGGAGAAGGGGGAGGAGAGAAATAGCAGGTGATTTCTACTCCATCTCCCCCACAAGGCCAGTCAAGGCAACATCGAAGCCATAGCAGGTTTCTTTGAATAATACAGTAGATTTAAAGGTAACATCTCTTAGCCACGTCGAAGATGAGCAGAGTAAAAGAGACTTAGTGCAGGGCTAATAATGGACTGTGGGCAGTAGACACACACACAGACACAGTACAATGATATTAGACACAACAACACATCAACACTAGCCCACATATCACACAGTAGGAGAGAGAAAAAAAACGATATTTCAACTGTTCAACTGTGACATATTTCCTGGGAAGTTGATGTCTTACTGGTAACGTTCAAATGTCCTTCCACACCTTTAAGACCCTATGCAGGTATTGCCATACATGTTCAGGGGAAATTGTAACGCTCCAAAAACAGATGTCATTTAAGAGCCGAGACGAAGGGAACCACAGCATGGTCTTTTATGTTCCACGGCCCACAGACTAAAGGACGGAATGGAAAGAGAGGACAATGGAAGACATCAAAAGGCCTTTCATTTCTATACACCCCCCCCCCCCCCCCCCTCAGAATAAGTCAGTGCAGGGTTCAAAGGTCAATCTCAGTCTGGGCACTGATTTGCTTCAGGGCAAAAGAAAAGAGAAGGGGACGGGTGACATTAACCTTCTGATATCCACCTCAGATTACATTAATCCAGAGATTAACATTCAATCTGGACACTGGAGACCTTCACTGGACAAGGAAAAGGACAAACAGTACCACTCCAAACCAGTAGGAGCACTGTCACGGGATATAAAGGTTATTGTCAATGTCAAACTCGTACAGCCGGTCCATTGGGGGCGGTCAGGGGTACTTGGGATCCACAGTCGTAGTCTCGGTCAGCCATGTGGTGCCTGGCGATGGGCCTGCTGTGGTGAGGGTAATCTCGTCTGTCCACCTGTCTGTCCCGGAAACTAGCGATGTAACTCTGAGGAGGGAAGGGAAGGGAGAAGGAGAGGGTAGAGAGAGAGAGTGAACGATTACTCCAGATGTCCAGAGACACAAGACACAAGACACAGACAGTGATGAAGACAGATGAAGATTAATTTGCTCTGACAATATAGGTCAAATTAAGATCCTACATCTGTAGTGAGACAGACATAGATGTGGTTGTGTCCAAAAAGGTACTGTATTTTCTATATAGTGTTGACCAGGACCCAAAGTAGAGCACTACTGTTGACCAGGACCAATAGTAGAGTACTACTGTTGACCAGGACCCAAAGTAGTGCACTACTGTTGACCAGGACCCATAGTAGGGCACTACTGTTGACCAGGACCCATAGTAGGGCACTACTGTTGACCAGGTCCCATAGTAGTGTACTACTGTTGACCAGGACCCATAGTAGGGCACTACTGTTGACCAGGCCCCATAGTAGGGCACTACTGTTGACCACGACCCAAAGTAGGGCACTACTGTTGACCAGGACCCATAGTAGGGCACTACTGTTGACCAGGACCCATAGTAGGGCACTACTGTTGACCAGGACCCAAAGTAGTGCACTACTGTTGACCAGGACCCATAGTAGAGCACTACTGTTGACCAGGACCCATAGTAGTGTACTACTATTGACCAGGACCCAAAGTAGTGCACTACTGTTGACCAGGACCCAAAGTAGGGCACTACTGTTGACCAGGACCCATAGTAGGGCACTACTGTTGACCAGGACCCATAGTAGGGCACTACTGTTGACCAGGACCCAAATTAGTGCACTACTGTTGACCAGGACCCATAGTAGTGTACTACTGTTGACCAGGACCCATAGTAGGGCACTACTGTTGACCAGGACCCATAGTAGTGCACTACTGTTGACCAGGACCCAAAGTAGTGCACTACTGTTGACCAGGACCCAAAGTAGGGCACTACAGTTGACCAGGACCCATAGTGGGGCACTACTGTTGACCAGGACCCAAAGTAGTGCACTACTGTTGACCAGGACCCAAAGTAGTGCACTAATGTTGACCAGGACCCATAGTAGGGCACTACAGTTGACCAGGACCCATAGTAGTGCACTACTGTTAACCAGGACCCATAGTAGTGCTCTACTGTTGACCAGGACCCATAGTAGGGCACTACAGTTGACCAGGACCCAAAGTAGTGCACTAATGTTGACCAGGACCCATAGTAGGGCACTACAGTTGACCAGGACCCATAGTAGTGTACTACTGTTAACCAGGACCCATAGTAGTGCTCTACTGTTGACCAGGACCCAAAGTAGTGCACTACTGTTGACCAGGACCCATAGTAGTGCACTACTGTTGACCAGGACCCAAAGTAGTGCACTACTGTTGACCATGACCCATAGTAGTGCACTACTGTTGACCAGGTCCCATAGTAGTGCACTACTGTTGACCAGGACCCATAGTAGGACACTACTGTTAACCAGGACCCATAGTAGGGCACTACTGTTTACCAGGGCCCATAGTAGGGCACTACTGTTGACCAGGACCCAAAGTAGTGCACTACTGTTGACCAGGACCCATAGTAGAGCACTACTGTTGACCAGAACCCATAGTAGTGCACTACTGTTCACCAGGATCCAAAGTAGTGCACTACTGTTGACCAGGACCCATAGTAGTGCACTACTGTTGACCCGGACCCATAGTAGTGCACTACTGTTGACCAGGACCCATAGTAGTGCACTACTGTTGACCAGGACCCAAAGTAGTGCACTACTGTTGACCAGGACATAAAGTAGTGCACTACTGTTGACCAGGACCCATAGTAGGGCACTACTGTTGACCAGGACCCAAAGTAGTGCACTACTGTTAACCAGGACCCAAAGTAGTGCACTACTGTTGACCAGGACCCAAAGTAGTGCACTACTGTTGACCAGGACCTATAGTAGTGCACTACTGTTGACCAGGACCCATAGTAGTGCACTACTGTTGACCAAGACCCATAGTAGGGCACTACTGTTGACCAGGACCCATAGTAGGGCACTACTGTTGACCAGGACCCATAGTAGTGCACTACTGTTGACCAGGACCCATAGTAGTGCACTACTGTTGACCAGGACCCATAGTAGTGCACTACTGATGACCAGGACACATAGTAGTGCACTACTGTTGACCAGTACCCATAGTAGTGCACTATATAGGGCAGGGGTTCTCAAGGAGGCACTGCACGGTATCATTGGGCTGATCTCCACAATAAAATCGTTTTTATTTTAGTGTCCCATTTAGCGGTGGGGTACTAATGGCAGATGAAACCAATTTTGGCCAAGGGATATGTGAGATATGTTAAGAGGGTGTAATAGAATACAATACAATGTAACATTACTCATTACTCATTAGACATTTTATATTTATAAAAAAAGAATAATCCACTTTGACATTATGAGGTATTTTGTGTAGATTGTTGAAATCCTTGTTGTTAATCCTACTTTGTAACACAATCAAATGTAAATAAATCCAAGGGGTCTGAGACACTGTACACAGTTCCACTGCTTTGATTGGTCTAACGTGTTGATTGGTCTAACCTGTTGATTGGTCTAACGTGTTGATTGGTCTAACCTGTTGATTGGTCTAACGTGTTGATTGGTCTAACCTGTTGATTGGTCTAACGTGTTGATTGGTCTAACCTGTTGATTGGTCTAACGTGTTGATTGGTCTAATGTGTTGATTGGTCTAACGTGTTGATTGGTCTAACCTGTTGATTGGTCTAACGTGTTGATTGGTCTAACCTGTTGATTGGTCTAACGTGTTGATTGGTCTAATGTGTTGATTGGTCTAACGTGTTGATTGGTCTAACGTGTTGATTGGTCTAACCTGTTGATTGGTCTAACGTGTTGATTGGTCTAATGTGTTGATTGGTCTAACGTGTTGATTGGTCTAACCTGTTGATTGGTCTAACGTGTTGATTGGTCTAACCTGTTGATTGGTCTAACGTGTTGATTGGTCTAATGTGTTGATTGGTCTAACGTGTTGATTGGTCTAACGTGTTGATTGGTCTAACGTGTTGATTGGTCTAACGTGTTGATTGGTCTAACGTGTTGATTGGTCTAACGTGTTGATTGGTCTAACGTGGTGATTGGTCTAACGTGTTGATTGGTCTAACGTGTTGATTGGTCTAACGTGTTGAATGGTCTAATGTGTTGATTGGTCTAACGTGTTGATTGGTCTAATGTGTTGATTGGTCTAATGTGTTGATTGGTCTAATGTGTTGATTGGTCTAACGTGTTGATTGGTCTAATGTGTTGATTGGTCTAACATGTTGATTGGTCTAATGTGTTGATTGGTCTTATGTGTTGATTGGTCTAAAGTGTTGATTGATCTAATGTGTTGATTGGTCTAACGTGTTGATTGTTCTAACGTGTTGATTGGTCTAACGTGTTGATTGGTCTAACGTGTTGATTGGTCTAACGTGTTGATTGGTCTAACGTGTTGATTGGTCTAACGTGTTGATTGGTCTAACGTGTTGATTGGTCTAACGTGGTGATTGGTCTAACGTGTTGATTGGTCTAACGTGGTGATTGGTCTAACGTGTTGATTGGTCTAACGTGTTGATTGGTCTAACGTGTTGATTGGTCTAACGTGTTGATTGGTCTAACGTGTTGATTGGTCTAATGTGTAGATTGGTCTAACGTGTTGATTGGTCTAACGTGTTGATTGGTCTAACGTGTTGATTGGTCTAACGTGTTGATTGGTCTAACGTGTTGATTGGTCTAACGTGTTGATTGGTCTAACGTGTTGATTGGTCTAACGTGTTGATTGGTCTAATGTGTAGATTGGTCTAACGTGTTGATTGGTCTAACGTGTTGATTGGTCTAACGTGTTGATTGGTCTAACGTGTTGATTGGTCTAACGTGTTGATTGGTCTAACCTGTTGATTGGTCTAACGTGTTGATTGGTCTAACGTGTTGATTGGTCTAACGTGTTGATTGGTCTAATGTGTAGATTGGTCTAACGTGTTGATTGGTCTAATTGGTCTAACGTGTTGATTGGTCTAACGTGTTGATTGGTCTAACGTGTTGATTGGTCTAACGTGTTGATTGGTCTAACGTGTTGATTGGTCTAACGTGTTGATTGGTCTAACGTGTTGATTGGTCTAACGTGTTGATTGGTCTAACGTGTTGATTGGTCTAACGTGTTGATTGGTCTAACGTGTTGATTGGTCTAACGTGTTGATTGGTCTAACGTGTTGATTGGTCTATGTTGATTGGTCTAATTGGTCTAACGTGTTGATTGGTCTAACGTGTTGATTGGTCTAACGTGTTGATTGGTCTAACGTGTTGATTGGTCTAACGTGTTGATTGGTCTAACGTGTTGATTGGTCTAACGTGTTGATTGGTCTAACGTGTTGATTGGTCTAACGTGTTGATTGGTCTAACGTGTTGATTGGTCTAACGTGTTGATTGGTCTAACGTGTTGATTGGTCTAACGTGTTGATTGGTCTAACGTGTTGATTGGTCTAACGTGTTGATTGGTCTAACGTGTTGATTGGTCTAACGTGTTGATTGGTCTAACGTGTTGATTGGTCTAACGTGTTGATTGGTCTAACGTGTTGATTGGTCTAATGTGTTGATTGGTCTAACGTGTTGATTGGTCTAACGTGTTGATTGGTCTAATGTGTTGATTGGTCTAACGTGTTGATTGGTCTAACGTGTTGATTGGTCTAACGTGTTGATTGGTCTAACGTGTTGATTGGTCTAATGTGTTGATTGGTCTAACGTGTTGATTGGTCTAACGTGTTGATTGGTCTAACGTGTTGATTGGTCTAACGTGTTGATTGGTCTAACGTGTTGATTGGTCTAATGTGTTGATTGGTCTAACGTGTTGATTGGTCTAACGTGTTGATTGGTCTAATGTGTTGATTGGTCTAACGTGTTGATTGGTCTAACGTGTTGATTGGTCTAACGTGTTGATTGGTCTAACGTGTTGATTGGTCTAATGTGTTGATTGGTCTAACGTGTTGATTGGTCTAACGTGTTGATTGGTCTAATGTGTTGATTGGTCTAACGTGTTGATTGGTATAACGTGTTGATTGGTCTAACGTGTTGATTGGTCTAACGTGTTGATTGGTCTAATGTGTTGATTGGTCTAACGTGTTGATTGGTCTAACGTGTTGATTGGTCTAACGTGTTGATTGGTCTAACGTGTTGATTGGTCTAACGTGTTGATTGGTCTAACGTGTTGATTGGTCTAATGTGTTGATTGGTCTAATGTGTTGATTGGTCTAACGTGTTGATTGGTCTAATGTGTTGATTGGTCTAACGTGTTGATTGGTCTAACGTGTTGATTGGTCTAACGTGTTGATTGGTCTAACGTGTTGATTGGTCTAACGTGTTGATTGGTCTAACGTGTTGATTGGTCTAACGTGTTGATTGGTCTAACGTGTTGATTGGTCTAACGTGTTGATTGGTCTAACGTGTTGATTGGTCTAACGTGTTGATTGGTCTAACGTGTTGATTGGTCTAACGTGTTGATTGGTCTAACGTGTTGATTGGTCTAACGTGTTGATTGGTCTAACGTGTTGATTGGTCTAACGTGTTGATTGGTCTAACGTGTTGATTGGTCTAATGTGTTGATTGGTCTAACGTGTTGATTGGTCTAATGTGTAGATTGGTCTAATGTGTAGATTGGTCTAACGTGTTGATTGGTCTAACGTGTTGATTGGTCTAACGTGTAGATTGGTCTAACGTGTTGATTGGTCTAACGTGTTGTGTCTATGCAGATAATAAAAAGGCATCCAGAAAAGAAAATTAATGAAATTAATAGTTACATTTAATTTGTGGTGTGCATAATCATAAACAAAGTCATTGTAGCCTATCATTTAACTTCCCCAGTGATAACCATGACAACCGCTCTGCTGTACCGCAGCCGAAGCCTGCCAGCAGCCTACCCACCGAAGGTTGCACCGCGTCCATTACAATGTAGAAAAACGCGTATCGGGCTATCTTTCAATAGTTATCCGTATTACCGCAGCTTCACCTTATTCTTTCTAACCATTTCTACGGCGGATGCCAAAACTTTGGAGATAACAATAGACGGCGAGGTCAACCATAGTCCAGTGGGACACACTGACAGAGAAAGAAAGAGGATCTTACAGGGGACAGCACGTCCCCATCGAAGCGTCGAATGGGGTTTGGCTTCCTGTGGTAGGTGATAGGCTCAGGGAGGAGGGGTTTGTTGGTGGTGGTGGTGGCGGTGGCGGTGGTGGCGGCGGTAGGAGGAGGGTAGGTAGGTGGAGGAGGGCGGTGGTACTGCTGATGCTGGAGCTGCTCCGGCTGCTTCTGCTTTTGTTGCTTCTGTCTCTTCTTCTTCTTCCTCACTTCTTTCTGCATCCTCTCTTCCTTCTGGTGGATCCTCATCAACTGGACCCTCCGCTGCTGTCGACTGAGAACCACTGGAGAGAGAGAGCAGGAGAGGATGAGAGAAAGAGGGGGAGGGAGAGAGCAGGACAGGATGAGAGAAAGAGGGGGAGGGAGAGAGAGCAGGAGAGGAGAGAAAAGAGCGGGAGGGAGAGAGAGCAGGAGAGGATGAGAGAAAAGAGGGGGAGGGAGAGAGAGAAGGAGAGGAGAGAAAAGAGGGGGAGGGAGAGAGAGCAGGAGAGGACGAGAGAAAGAGGGGGAGGGAAATAGATAGAGTGAGAGTGGAGAGGGATAGACAAAGGGAGGGAAAGAGAGAGAGAGTAGGATAGGATAAGAGACAATGAGAAAAAAAACAGGGAAAGAGAAATAGAGAGAACGAGCCTGCTCCAAACATCGTCATCAAACATGCCCTATTTCAAACAACTACACTCAGAACGGGGATTCCACAAAGATAATCCTAAAATGTGTTAAAACACTCCCCTATGCAGGCAGCAGAACAAATAATACTGTTTCCTGTTCATTACCAGCAGCAGGACTAATAATACTGTTTCCTGTTCATTACCAGCAGCAGAACAAATAATACTGTTTCCTGTTCATTACCAGCAGCAGGACTAATAACACTGTTTCCTGTTCATTACCAGCAGCAGGACTAATAACACTGTTTCCTGTTCATTACCAGCAGCAGGACTAAAAATACCGTTTCCTGTTCATTACCAGCAGCAGGACTAATAATACCGTTTCCTGTTCATTATCAGCAGCAGGATGATTTACACTGTTTCCTGTTCATTACCAGCAGCAGGACTAATAATACTGTTTCCTGTTCATTACCAGCAGCAGGACTAATAATACTGTTTCCTGTTCATTATCAGCAGCAGGACTAATAATACTGTTTCCTGTTCATTATCAGCAGCAGGACGAATAATACTGTTTCCTGTTCATTATCAGCAGTAGCAGGACTAATAATACTGTTTCCTGTTCATTATCAGCAGTAGGACTAATAATAGTGTTTCCTGTTCATTACCAGTAGCAGGACTAATAATACTGTTTCCTGTTCATTATCAGCAGTAGGACTAATAATAGTGTTTACTGTTCATTACCAGTAGCAGGACTAATAATACTGTTTCCTGTTCATTATCAGCAGCAGGACTAATAATAGTGTTTCCTGTTCATTATCAGCAGAAGGACGAATAATACTGTTTCCTGTTCATTATCAGCAGCAGCAGGACTAATAATACTGTTTCCTGTTCATTATCAGCAGCAGCAGGACTAATAATACTGTTTCCTGTTCATTATCAGCAGCAGGACTAATAATAGTGTTTCCTGTTCATTACCAGTAGCAGGACTAATAATACTGTTTCCTGTTCATTATCAGCAGCAGGACTAATAATACTGTTTCCTGTTCATTATCAGCAGCAGGACTAATAATAGTGTTTCCTGTTCATTATCAGCAGCAGGACGAATAATACTGTTTCCTGTTCATTATCAGCAGCAGCAGGACGAATAATACTGTTTCCTGTTCATTATCAGCAGTAGCAGGACTAATAATACTGTTTCCTGTTCATTATCAGCAGCAGGACTAATAATAATGTTTCCTGTTCATTATCAGCAGCAGGACTAATAATACTGTTTCCTGTTCATTACCAGCAGCAGGACTAATAATACTGTTTCCTGTTCATTATCAGCAGCAGGACTAATAATACTGTTTCCTGTTCATTATCAGCAGCAGGACGAATAATACTGTTTCCTGTTCATTATCAGCAGTAGCAGGACTAATAATACTGTTTCCTGTTCATTACCAGCAGCAGGACTAATAACACTGTTTCCTGTTCATTACCAGCAGCAGGACTAAAAATACCGTTTCCTGTTCATTACCAGCAGCAGGACTAATAATACCGTTTCCTGTTCATTATCAGCAGCAGGATGATTAACACTGTTTCCTGTTCATTACCAGCAGCAGGACTAAGAATACTGTTTCCTGTTCATTATCAGCAGCAGCAGGACTAGTAATACTGTTTCCTGTTCATTATCAGCAGCAGGACTAATAATACTGTTTCGTGTTCATTATCAGCAGCAGGACTAATAATAGTGTTTCCTGTTCATTATCAGCAGAAGGACGAATAATACTGTTTCCTGTTCATTATCAGCAGCAGCAGGACGAATAATACTGTTTCCTGTTCATTATCAGCAGCAGCAGGACTAATAATACTGTTTCCTGTTCATTATCAGCAGTAGCAGGACTAATAATACTGTTTCCTGTTCATTATCAGCAGTAGCAGGACTAATAATACTGTTTCCTGTTCATTATCAGCAGCAGGACTAATAATACTGTTTCCTGTTCATTACCAGCAGTAGCAGGACTAATAATACTGTTTCCTGTTCATTATCAGCAGCAGGACTAATAATAGTGTTTCCTGTTCATTATCAGCAGCAGGACTAATAATACTGTTTCCTGTTCATATGTACATATTCTTATTAATTCCTTTACACTTGTGTGTATAAGGTAGTTGTTGTGAAATTGTTAGGTTAGATTACTTGTTAGATATTACTGCATGGTCGGAACTAGAAGCACAAGCATTTCACTAAACTCACATTAACATCTGCTAACCATGTGTATGTGACCAATAAAATTTGATTTGATTTAATTTAATAATACTGTTCCCTGTTCATTACCAGCAGCAGTAGCAGGATAATTTGTGTCACACCTGGGGATCTCTCTTTTTTTGTGTGCCCAGACAGCATCTGTCAGAGAGGTAGAGGCAACATCTGTTAGCGTATCCACTTAATGGATTTCCCTCCTGCCCTTCCTCGCCCCTCTCTCTGCATCTCGTTGCTTCTCTCTGCCCCCCCATCCTCTCCCTGCCCCTGCATCCTCTCCCTGCCCCCTCTCCCTGCCCCCTCTCCCCCCATCCTCTCCCTGCCCCCTCTCCCTGCATCCTCTCCCTGCCCCTGCATCCTCTCCCTGCCCCCTCTCCCTGCATCCTCTCCCTGCCCCTGCATCCTCTCCCTGCCTCCTCTCCCTGCATCCTCTCCCTGCCCCCTCTCCCTGCCCCCTCTCCCTCATCACTGCCCCTCCATCCTCACCCTGCCCCTTCTTGTCCTCCTCATTGCCCCCTACCCTCTCTCTGCCCCCTACCCTCTCTCTACCCCTACCCTCTCTCTACCCCCTACCCTCTCTCTACCCCCTACCCTCTCTCTACCCCCTACCCTCTCTCTGCCCCCTATCCTCTCTCTACCCCCTACCCTCTCTCTACCCCCTACCCTCTCTCTGCCCCTACCCTCTCTCTACCCCCTACCCTCTCTCTACCCCCTACCCTCTCTCTACCCCCTACCCTCTCTCTGCCCCCTACCCTCTCTCTACCCCCTACCCTCTCTCTGCCCCCTACCCTCTCTCTACACCCTACCCTCTCTTGTCCTCCACCCTGCCTCCCGCCATCCTCTCCCTGCCTCCACTCACACTCTCACCTCTCTCTCCCCCTCCGTCTTCCTATCCCCTGACACCCTTCAAGCTCAGTAATCAACATCTTTTAACCCAGGGGGACTAGGGAGCAGGGGTTGGGGGGGGCACCATGTTACCAGGCTGTTACTATGACAACCACCAGATCAGAACCACACCACCACCACCTCCAAAGCTTCTTTCCCTCCCTTTTTTTGCTTTTGATCACAAGCCATCACATTTTCACAGCTTTATCACATTAGATGTGTGACTTTTTGTCAATGCATCATTATATGGTAAAAAACCTCAGGTTCTCTGAAACCACTGATTCTGTGGTGGTATATAGACTACCTCCTACCACACTATACGCCGGGTAGAACCTGATGAAAGGGATGTTTCTTAAATGTTAATTATCATATTCATCACTTCCAGCACCACCCCAAACATCAACATACACTATGTGACCTAAAGTATGTGGACACTTGCATGACAAACATCTCATTCTCAAAAATCATGGTCATTAATATGGAGTTGGTCCAACCCTTTGCTGCTATAACTGCCTCCACTCTTCTGGGAAGGCTTTCAACTAGATGTTGGAACATTGCTGCTATAACAGCCTCCACTCTTCTGGGAAGGCTTTCCACTGGATGTTGGAACATTGCTGCTATAACAGCCTCCACTCTTCTGGGAAGGCTTTCCACTAGATACTGGAACATTGCTGCAGGGATTTGCTTCCACTCAGCAACAAGAGCATTAGTGAGGTTGGGCACTGATGTTGGGAGATTAAGCCTGGCTCGCAGTTGGCATTCCAATTCATCCCAAAGGTGTTCGATGGGGTTGAGATTAGGGCTCTGTGCAGGCCAGTTAAGTTCTTCCACACCGACCTCGACAAATCATTTCTGTATGGACCTCGCTTTGAGCACGGGTGCATTGTCATGCTGAAACAGGAAAGGGCCTTCCCCAAACTGTTGCCACAATTTTGGGAGCACAGAATCGTCTAGAATGTCATGGTATGCTGTAGTGTTCAAATTTCCCGTCACTGGAACTAAGGGGCCTAGCGCGAACCATAAAAAACAACACCAGACCATTATTCCTCCTCCACCAAACTTTACAGTTGGCACTATGCATACGGGCAGGTAGCGTTACCCTGGCATCCGCCAAACTCAGATTCGTCCGTCAGATTGCCAGATAGTGAAGTGTGATTCATCACTCCAGAGAACACATTTCCACTGCTCCAGAGTCCAATGGCGACGAGCTTTACACCACTCCAACCAATGCTAGGCATTGCGCATGGTGATCTTAGGCTTGTGTGCGGCTGCTCGGCCATGGAAACCCATTTTATGAAGCTAACAGTTATTGTGCTGACGTTGTTTCCAGAGGCAGTTTGGAACTCGGTAGTGAGTTTTGCAACCGAGGACAGATGATTTTTAAGGGCCACGCGCTTCAGCACTCGGGGGTCCCGTTCTGTGATCTTGTGTGGCCTACCACTTCATGGCTGAGCCGTTTTTGCTCCTAGACGTTTCCACTTCACAACAAACAGCTCTAGCTGGACAGAAATTTGCCAAACTGACTTGTTGGAAAGGTGGCATCCTATGACGGTGTCACGTTGAAAGTCAATGAGCTCTTCAGAAAGTCCATTCTACTGCCAATGTTTGTCTGTGGAGATTGCATGGCTGTGTGCTCGATTTTTATACAACTGTCAGCAATGGGTGTGGCTGAAATAGCCGAATCCACGTATTTGAAGGGGAGTACACATGCTTTTGTATATGGTGTATTAGTGTATGTGAAAATGGGGCGTGTCTATGTTTTGAAGTAAAAAAGTTAGATAAAGATAAGTGGTTAAAATCACACGATGAAAAGCTCATCATGCTCGATCTTTTTAATTACAAAACCAAAGAAATCTACAAAATGGCACCGTTTTCACATGTTGGGGTGGTGCTGGAGAGGATAAATATGAAGTTCAAAATGTTTAAAGTTTCCCTTTCAGCCTTGTCCTGGGACCTTTTCTTTTATTGTCTTGGACTAGGCTTACATTCAAACTTGGCATGACAATGACCACAGGAGCTGGCGTGTGAGTATCCCTCTGTTAGGGTTAGGGTTTAAAGGGTTAACGGTTAGGGTTCAGACGTACCCTCAGTGTGTGAGTATCCCTCGGCGGTGACCTTCCATTGGATGAGGACCCCCAGCAATGCCAGAACAGGCCACACCCCCATGATGACCCAGGTGAACCAGCAGACAGGACGGGGTGGAGCCACCTTGATCCTCTCAAATATGTATCTGCAATATATAATATGATATGTAATATGTAATATCATATGTAAAATATAATAATAAATATAATAATATATAATATGATATGTAATATATAATATGATATGTAATATATAATATGTATATGTAATATATAATATGATATGTAATATATAATATGATATGTAATATATAATATGATATGTAATATATAATATGATATGTAATATATAATATGTATATGTAATATATAATATGATATGTAATATATAATAGGATATGTAATATATAATATGATATGTAATATATAATATGTATATGTAATATATAATATGTTTATGTAATATATAATATGATATGTAATATATAATATGATATGTAATATATAATATGTATCAGTAATATATAATATGTATCAGTAATATATAATATGATATGTAATATATAATATGTAATATATAATATGATATGTAATATATAATATGATATGTAATATATAATATGATATGTAATATATAATATGATATGTAATATATAATATGATATGTAATATATAATATGATATGTAATATATAATATGATATGTAATATATAATATGTATCAGTAATATATAATATCATATGTAAAATATAATATAATAACAAATATAATAATATATAATATGATATGTAATATATAATATGATATGTAATATATAATATGTATATGTAATATATAATATGTATATGTAATATATAATATGATATGTAATATATAATAGGATATGTAATATATAATATGATATGTAATATATAATATGTATATGTAATATATAATATGTTTATGTAATATATAATATGATATGTAATATATAATATGATATGTAATATATAATATGTATCAGTAATATATAATATGTATCAGTAATATATAATATGTATCAGTAATATATAATATGTATCAGTAATATCATATCATATGTAATATATAATATATGTTAATATACCTGACGAGGGCAAACAGTTCAATGAAGTAGTCCACAGTGACGGTGATGACAGCCGAGCCGAACACAGCGGTGGAGAGGGTGGTGAAGAAGCGTTGCCATTGGAGGGTGAGGACGGCGAACAGCATGCCTGACCCCAGCAACACCCCCAGGGGCACCCACACCGTCCGCGGGTGGTGGAACTCCTCCATTACCACCTGAATGGAGAGCTTTCTGTTAAGTTGAGTTTATTCAGATAGCCAATAGTACATCAGGAAAACATTTCCTGGTTTGATAGCGGAAAGCTCAGACAATGCAATCTCCCAGCTACTATCTAATCAACCTAACATTGACATTATCCCACTGCTTTGCTGCCTAGCCTCTATTGGCTTAAAATGCCAAACCTAAAACAATATCTGACTATTCATTTCAAGCAATATTGCACTGTCGGTCTGGTGCGCCCGTTTCAGTCTGGTGCGGCCGTTTGCTACACACTATGTGTGTAGCCAGTTGTTGTCATAACCGTCTTGTGGGTTGACAGAAATACTTCCC
>NC_092168.1:48296425-48301425 GCF_045791955.1 Oncorhynchus clarkii lewisi | reverse complement strand
GCTCTGCTTCTAGCTCCTAAGAAACTTTGCAGTAATTTTTTATTTTTTTTTGCGTGTTAATTCAATACATTATCGGCCCAGAACTTGTTTTGTTTATTACATCATGCCAGTAAGAATGTTTGGATATCAGAGCGGCGGTAACTCACCAGCATTACGGCCAGGAATACGACTTTTCCGAAATGGAATCTCTGTTCGTACCCCATCAGGGCAATTGAACTTAATCCAGAGGCTGCTCCAAAACCCCCCCGGCGGAGAAGCGGTATTCGGAGTGGACTTATTGTCCGACTCAGGAGGCGTGCACACCATCCACCGCTTCCGAGGATATTACTCGCTAATGTTCAGTCTTTGGATAATAAAATAGAGCTCAGGGCGAGGATCTCCTTCCAGAGAGACATCAGGGATTGTAACATACTCTGTTTCACAGGAATATGGCTCTCTCCGGATATACTGTCCCCATCCATATAGCCAGCTGGGTTCAGTACATCGCACAGACGGGAATAAAGAACTCCCCGGGAAGAAGAAAGGCCCCCCGCCCGTGTATGTTTTATGATTAACTACTCATGGTGTGATTGTGATAGCATACAGAAATTAAAGTTATTTTGTTCACCCAACCTAGAATACCTCACAATCAAATGCCGACGGTATTACCTCCCAGGATCATTGTCTTTGGTTATATTCACAGACGTGTATATTCCCTCTCAAACCGATACCACGACGGCCCTCAACAAACTACACTGGACTTTATGCAAACTGGGAACCACATATCCTGAGGCCTGCATTTATTGTAGCTGGGGATTTTAACAAAGCAAATTTGAGGAAAACACTTCCAAAGTTCTATAGTCAACACATTGACTGTGGTACTCGCTCTGGAAAAACATTGGACCACTGCTACACAACTTTTCGGAATGCCTACAGGGCGCTCCCCCGCCCTCGCTTCGGCAAACATGATCACGACTCCATTTTGCTTTTCCTTTCCTATAGGCAGAAACTCAATCAGGAAGTACCCATGCAAAGGACTATTCAACGCTGGTCTGACCAATCGGAATCCATGCTTTAAGATTGTTTTGATCACGTGGACTGGGATATGTTCCGGGTAGCCTCTGAGAATAACATTGACGAATACAAGGATACGGTGACTAAGTTCATCAGGAAGTGTATAGGAGATGATGTACCCACTGTGACTATTAAAACCTACCCTAACCAGAAACCGTGGTTAGATGGCAACATTCACGCAAAACTGAAAGGGCGAACCACTGCATTTAACCATGGGAAGGTGACTTGGAATATGGCCGAAAATAAACAGTGTAGTTATTCCCTCCGCAAGGCAATCAAACAGGCAAAACATCAGTGCAGAGACAAAGTGAAGTCACAATTCAATGGGTCAGACACGAGACGTATGTGGCAGGGTCTACAGAAAATAACGGACTACAAAGGGAAAACCAGCCACGTAGCGGACACAGACGTCTTGCTTCCGGACAAGCTAAACGCCTTCTTCACCCGCTTTGAGGATAACACAGTGCCACCGATGTGGCCCGCTACCAAGGACTGTGGACTCTCCTTCTCCGTGGCCAATGTGACTAAGACATTTAAGTGTGTTAACCCTCGCAAGGCTGCCCGCCCAGACGGCATCCCTAGCCACGTCCTCAGAGCATGCCAGACCAGCTGGCTTGAGTGTTTACGAACATATTCAATCTCTCCCTCTCCCAGTCTGCTGTCCTCACTTGCTTCAATATGTCCACCATTGATCCTGTAGTCTAAAAAAGCTTAGATAACTGAACTAAATGACTATCACCCCGCCCCGTAGCACTCACTTCTGTCATCATGAAGTGCTTTGAGGGGCTAGTTAAGGATCATATCACCTCTACCTTACCTGACACCCTAGACCCACTTCAATTTGCTCACCACCCCAACAGGTCCACAGACGATGCAATCGTCATCACTCTGCACACTGCCCTATCCCATCTGGACAAGAGGAATACCTATGTAAGAATGCTGTTCATTGACTATAGCGCAGCCTTCAACACCATAGTACCCTCCAAGCTCATCATTAAGCTCAGGCCCTGGGTCTGAACCCCGCCCTGTACAACTGGGTCCTGGACTTCCTGACGGGCCGCCCCCAGGTGGTGAAGGTAGGAAACAACACCTCCACTCCGCTGACCCTCAACACTGGGTCCCCACAAGAGTGCATGCTCAGCCCACTCATGTACTCCCTGTTCACCCATGACTGCGTGGCCATGCACGCCTCCAACTCACAATCATCAAGTCTGCAGACGACAAAAGAGTAGTAGGCCTGATTACAAACAATGACGAGACGGCCTACAGGGAGGAGGTGAGGGCTCTGGGAGAGTGATGCCAGGAAAATAACCTCAAACTCAACGTCAACAAAATGAAGGACCTGATCGTGGACTTCAGGAAACAGGAGAGGGTGCACCCCCCTATCTACATCGAGGGGGCCGCAGTGGAGAAGGTGGAATGCTTCAAGTTCCTCGGAACACAATGGTCCACCCACACAGACAGTGTGGTGAAGAAGGCGCAACAGCGTCTCTTCAACATCAGGACGCTGAAGAAATTTGTCTTGGCCCCTAAAACCCTTTTACAGATGCACAATAGAGAGCATCCTGTCGGGCTGTATCACCGCCTGGTATGACAACTGCGCCGCCCGCAACCGCAGGGCTCTCCAGAGGGTGGTGCGGTCTGCCCAATGCATCACCGGGGGTAAACTACCTGCCCTCCAGGACACCTACACCACCCGATGTCACAGGAAGAAAGATCATCAAGGACAACAACCACCAGGTCAGTACAGGTGCAGCAACGCTGGGACCGACAGACTGAAAAACAGCTTCTATCTCAAATCCATCAGACTGTTAAATAGCCATCATTAGCCGACTGCCGGAGGCAGCCCTATGTACATAGACATGGAATCACTTTAATAATGGAACACTAGTCACTTTAATAATGTTTACATAATGCTTTACTCATCTGTATATACTGTTTTCTATTCTACTCTATTTTAATTTAATTTGTATACCATGTGTATCGCGTACATACAACTAATACAACTTGAAAATATGATATACAGTATGATTATATTATATACAGCATGTTTTTATATTATATACATATATGATTATATTATGTACAGTATATGATTATATTATATACATATATGATTATATTATGTACAGTATGTTATTATATTATATACAGTATATAATTATATTTGTCATGGACGTCGTAAGGAGGAGACCAAGGCGCAGCGTGGTAAGCGTACATTCTTCTTTAATTAAAGAAAGAACACTGAACAAACTAACAAAAACAACAAAATGAACCGTGAAGCTAATATGGCTAGTGCAGGACAGGCAACTAAACATAGAATAACAACCCACAAAATACCCAAGGAATATGGCTACCTAAATATGGTTCCCAATCAGAGACAACGATAAACAGCTGCCTCTGATTGATAACCAATCTAGGCAACCATAGACATATAAACACCTAGACTACCAAAACCCCTAGACGTACAAAAAACCCTAGACAATACAAAACCCTAGACAATACAAAGCCTAAACAAACCACCCTCGTCACACCCTGACCCAACCAAATAATAAAGAAAACAAAGATAACTAAGGTCAGGGAGTGACACCTATAGAATACCCTATACAGTAGAATACCCTATAGAATACCATTTAGAATACCCTATACAGTAGAAGACCCTATAGAATACCATTTAGAATACCCTATACAGTAGAAGACCCTATAGAACACCCTATACAGTAGAATACCCTATAGAATACCATTTAGAATACCCTATACAGTAGAAGACCCTATAGAACACCCTATACAGTAGAATACCATATATAATACCATATACAGTAGAAGACCCTGTAGAATACAATTTAGAATACCCTATACAGTAGAAGACCCTATAGAATACCATTTAGAATACCCTATACAGTAGAAGACCCTATAGAATACCATATACAGTAGAAGACCCTATAGAATGCCATATACAGTAGAAGACCCTGTAGAATACCATATATAATACCATATACAGTAGAAGACCCTGTAGAATACAATTTAGAATACCCTATACAGTAGAAGACCCTATAGAATACCATTTAGAATACCCTATACAGTAGAAGACCCTATAGAATACCATATACAGTAGAAGACCCTATAGAATGCCATATACAGTAGAAGACCCTGTTGAATACCATATATAATACCATATACAGTAGAAGACCCTGTAGAATACCATTTAGAATACCCTATACAGTAGAAGACCCTATAGAATACCATATAGAATACCCTATAGAATACCATATAGAATACCCTATACAGTAGAAGACCCTGTAGAATACCATATAGAATACCCTATAGAATACCCTATACAGTAGAAGACCCTGTAGAATACCATATAGAATACCCTATACAGTAGAAGACCCTGTAGAATACCATATAGAATACCCTATAGAATACCCTATACAGTAGAAGACCCTGTAGAATACCATATAGAATACCCTATAGAATAAAAGATAACTAAGGTCAGGTCGTGATAATATTATATACAGTATATGATTATATCAATACAGTATATGATTATATTATATACAGTATATGATTATATTATATACAGTATATTGTTATATTATATACAGTATATGATTATATTATATACAGTATCTTATTATATTATATACAGTATATTGTTATATTATATACAGTATATTATATTATATACAGTATATTGTTATATTATATACAGTATATTGTTATGTTATATACAGTATATTGTTATATTATATACAGTATATTGTTATGTATTTGCTGTGATTAGAGGTGTTTAAAAAGTGAGTCAGAACGTTTGAAAAAAAAAAGTTTGAAAAAAAAAAGTATTTATTGATATATTGTAATGTAAAGAAGAAGAAGAAGAAGAAGAAGAAGAAGCAGAAGAAGAAGACTTAAATAATCACATCAAGGTAGACAGGTCAGAGATACAC